>NW_026700212.1:0-28526 GCF_030435755.1 Ochotona princeps
TCCACAAGAACCACTCGGTTGATCCTTCTTCAATATGCCCTTCACCAACATGCAGTGTTTCCTTGATTGAATTAGCTCTCACACCAATATTTGCGTCTAGAGCCTTTGCATGATGGCTATCTGAAAACGGCTGTGGCGCTGAAGTTGCCTGTGAATGTGGAGTTGGTGGCATGTGAAACCCGCATGTGGAGCATTCGTTTGTGTGGGATGCTCTACCAGGTTCATTCCTAGATAATGCACTCAAAGAGCACTAAACATAGAGCGTGAAAAACTGAGTTTCCTTGAGAGCTGCTTGGAAGCCTGTGATGGTGTGTGAAGTTAGTGAGCCAAATGGAGTTGTTCTCCACAAGAACCACTCGGCTGATCCTTCTTCAATATGCCCTTCACCAACATGCAGTGTTTCCTTGATTGAATTAGCTCTCACACCATATTTGCGTCTAGAGCCTTTGCATTGAGGGCTATCTGAAAACGGCTGTGGCGCTGAAGTTGCCTGTGAATGTGGAGTTGGTGGCATGTGAAACCCGCATGTGGAGCATTCGTTTGTGTGGGATGCTCTACCAGGTTCATTTCAGTCCTAGCCATACAAAGGGCACTAAGCATAGAGTGTGAAAACTGAGTTTCCTTGAGAGCTGCTTGGAAGCCTGATGGTGTGTGAAGTTAGTGAGCCAAATGGAGTTGTTCTCCCACAAGAACCACTCGGCTGATCCTTCTTCAATATGCCCTTCACCAACATGCAGTGTTTCCTTGATTGAATTAGCTCTCACACCAATATTTGCGTCTAGAGCCTTTGCATTGAGGGCTATCTGAAAACGGCTGTGGCGCTGAAGTTGCCTGTGAATGTGGAGTTGGTGGCATGTGAAACCCGCATGTGGAGCATTCGTTTGTGTGGGATGCTCTACCAGGTTCATTCCTAGATAATGCACTCAAAGGGCACTAAGCATAGAGTGTGAAAACTGAGTTTCCTTGAGAGCTGCTTGGAAGCCTGATGGTGTGTGAAGTTAGTGAGCCAAATGGAGTTGTTCTCCCACAAGAACCACTCGGCTGATCCTTCTTCAATATGCCCTTCACCAACATGCAGTGTTTCCTTGATTGAATTAGCTCTCACACCAATATTTGCGTCTAGAGCCTTTGCATTGAGGGGCTATCTGAAAACGGCTGTGGCGCTGAAGTTGCCTGTGAATGTGGAGTTGGTGGCATGTGAAACCCGCATGTGGAGCATTTCGTTTGTGTGGGATGCTCTACCAGGTTCATTCCTAGATAATGCACTCAAAGAGAACTAAACATAGAGCGTGAAAACTGAGTTTCCTTGCGAGCTGCTTGGAAGCCTGATGGTGTGTGAAGTTAGTGAGCCAAATGGAGTTGTTCTCCCACAAGAACCACTCGGCTGATCCTTCTTCAATATGCCCTTCACCAACATGCAGTGTTTCCTTGATTGAATTAGCTCTCACACCAATATTTGCGTCTAGAGCCTTTGCATTGAGGGCTATCTGAAAACGGCTGTGGCGCTGAAGTTGCCTGTGAATGTGGAGTTGGTGGCATGTGAAACCCGCATGTGGAGCATTCGTTTGTGTGGGATGCTCTACCAGGTTCATTTGAGTCCTAGCCATACAAAGGGCACTAAGCATAGAGCATTAAAACTGAGTTTCCTTGAGAGCCGCTTGGAAGCCTGATGGTGTGTGAAGTTAGTGAGCCAAATGGAGTTGTTCTCCCACAAGAACCACTCGGCTGATCCTTCTTCAATATGCCCTTCACCAACATGCAGTGTTTCCTTGATTGAATTAGCTCTCACACCAATATTTGCGTCTAGAGCCTTTGCATTGAGGGCTATCTGAAAACGGCTGTGGCGCTGAAGTTGCCTGTGAATGTGGAGTTGCTGGCATGTGAAACCCGCATGTGGAGCATTCGTTTGTGTGGGATGCTCTACCAGGTTCATTTCAGTCCTAGCCATACAAAGGGCACTAAGCATAGAGCGTGAAAACTGAGTTTCCTTGAGAGCTGCTTGGAAGCCTGATGGTGTGTGAAGTTAGTGAGCCAAATGGAGTTGTTCTCCCACAAGAACCACTCGGCTGATCCTTCTTCAATATGCCCTTCACCAACATGCAGTGTTTCCTTGATTGAATTAGCTCTCACACCAATATTTGCGTCTAGAGCCTTTGCATTGAGGGCTATCTGAAAACGGCTGTGGCGCTGAAGTTGCCTGTGAATGTGGAGTTGGTGGCATGTGAAACCCGCATGTGGAGCATTCGTTTGTGTGGGATGCTCTACCAGGTTCATTCCTAGATAATGCACTCAAAGGGCACTAAACATAGAGCGTGAAAACTGAGTTTCCTTGAGAGCTGCTTGGAAGCCTGATGGTGTGTGAAGTTAGTGAGCCAAATGGAGTTGTTCTCCCACAAGAACCACTCGGCTGATCCTTCTTCAATATGCCCTTCACCAACATGCAGTGTTTCCTTGATTGAATTAGCTCTCACACCAATATTTGCGTGTAGAGCCTTTGCATTGAGGGCTATCTGAAAACGGCTGTGGCGCTGAAGTTGCCTGTGAATGTGGAGTTGGTGGCATGTGAAACCCGCATGTGGAGCATTCGTTTGTGTGGGATGCTCTACCAGGTTCATTTCAGTCCTAGCCATACAAAGGGCACTAAGCATAGAGCGTGAAAACTGAGTTTCCTTGCGAGCTGCTTGGAAGCCTGATGGTGTGTGAAGTTAGTGAGCCAAATGGAGTTGTTCTCCCACAAGAACCACTCGGCTGATCCTTCTTCAATATGCCCTTCACCAACATGCAGTGTTTCCTTGATTGAATTAGCTCTCACACCAATATTTGCGTCTAGAGCCTTTGCATTGAGGGCTATCTGAAAACGGCTGTGGCGCTGAAGTTGCCTGTGAATGTGGAGTTGGTGGCATGTGAAACCCGCATGTGGAGCATTCGTTTGTGTGGGATGCTCTACCAGGTTCATTCCTAGGTAATGCACTCAAAGGGCCCTAAGCATAGAGTGTGAAAACTGAGTTTCCTTGAGAGCTGCTTGGAAGCCTGATGGTGTGTGAAGTTAGTGAGCCAAATGGAGTTGTTCTCCCACAAGAACCACTCGGCTGATCCTTCTTCAATATGCCCTTCACCAACATGCAGTGTTTCCTTGATTGAATTAGCTCTCACACCAATATTTGCGTCTAGAGCCTTTGCATTGAGGGCTATCTGAAAACGGCTGTGGCGCTGAAGTTGCCTGTGAATGTGGAGTTGGTGGCATGTGAAACCCGCATGTGGAGCATTCGTTTGTGTGGGATGCTCTACCAGGTTCATTTCAGTCCTAGCCATACAAAGGGCACTAAGCATAGAGCGTGAAAACTGAGTTTCCTTGCGAGCTGCTTGGAAGCCTGATGGTGTGTGAAGTTAGTGAGCCAAATGGAGTTGTTCTCCCACAAGAACCACTCGGCTGATCCTTCTTCAATATGCCCTTCACCAACATGCAGTGTTTCCTTGATTGAATTAGTTCTCACACCAATATTTGCGTCTAGAGCCTTTGCATTGAGGGCTATCTGAAAACGGCTGTGGCGCTGAAGTTGCCTGTGAATGTGGAGTTGGTGGCATGTGAAACCCGCATGTGGAGCATTCGTTTGTGTGGGATGCTCTACCAGGTTCATTTCAGTCCTAGCCATACAAAGGGCACTAAGCATAGAGCGTGAAAACTGAGTTTCCTTGAGAGCTGCTTGGAAGCCTGATGGTGTGTGAAGTTAGTGAGCCAAATGGAGTTGTTCTCCCACAAGAACCACTCGGCTGATCCTTCTTCAATATGCCCTTCACCAACATGCAGTGTTTCCTTGATTGAATTAGCTCTCACACCAATATTTGCGTCTAGAGCCTTTGCATTGAGGGCTATCTGAAAACGGCTGTGGCGCTGAAGTTGCCTGTGAATGTGGAGTTGGTGGCATGTGAAACCCGCATGTGGAGCATTCGTTTGTGTGGGATGCTCTACCAGGTTCATTCCTAGATAATGCACTCAAAGGGCACTAAGCATAGAGTGTGAAAACTGAGTTTCCTTGAGAGCTGCTTGGAAGCCTGATAGTGTGTGAAGTTAGTGAGCCAAATGGAGTTGTTCTCCCACAAGAACTACTCGGCTGATCCTTCTTCAATATGCCCTTCACCAACATGCAGTGTTTCCTTGATTGAATTAGCTCTCACACCAATATTTGCGTCTAGAGCCTTTGCATTGAGGGCTATGTGAAAACGGCTGTGGCGCTGAAGTTGCCTGTGAATGTGGAGTTGGTGGCATGTGAAACCCGCATGTGGAGCATTCGTTTGTGTGGGATGCTCTACCAGGTTCCTTTCAGTCCTAGCCATACAAAGGGCCCTAAGTATAGAGTGTGAAAACTGAGTTTCCTTGAGAGCTGCTTGGAAGCCTGATGGTGTGTGAAGTTAGTGAGCCAAATGGAGTTGTTCTCCCACAAGAACCACTCGGCTGATCCTTCCTCAATATGCCCTTCACCAACATGCAGTGTTTCCTTGATTGAATTAGCTCTCACACCAATATTTGCGTCTAGAGCCTTTGCATTGAGGGCTATCTGAAAACGGCTGTGGCGCTGAAGTTGCCTGTGAATGTGGAGTTGGTGGCATGTGAAACCCGCATGTGGAGCATTCGTTTGTGTGGGATGCTCTACCAGGTTCATTCCTAGATAATGCACTCAAAGGGCACTAAGCATAGAGTGTGAAAACTGAGTTTCCTTGAGAGCTGCTTGGAAGCCTGATGGTGTGTGAAGTTAGTGAGCCAAATGGAGTTGTTCTCCCACAAGAACCACTTGGCTGATCCTTCTTCAATATGCCCTTCACCAACATGCAGTGTTTCCTTGATTGAATTAGCTCTCACACCAATATTTGCGTCTAGAGCCTTTGCATTGAGGGCTATCTGAAAACGGCTGTGGCGCTGAAGTTGCCTGTGAATGTGGAGTTGGTGGCATGTGAAACCCGCATGTGGAGCATTCGTTTGTGTGGGATGCTCTACCAGGTTCATTCCTAGATAATGCACTCAAAGAGCACGAAACATAGAGCGTGAAAACTGAGTTTCCTTGCGAGCTGCTTGGAAGCCTGATGGTGTGTGAAGTTAGTGAGCCAAATGGAGTTGTTCTCCCACAAGAACCACTCGGCTGATCCTTCTTCAATATGCCCTTCACCAACATGCAGTGTTTCCTTGATTGAATTAGCTCTCACACCAATATTTGCGTCTAGAGCCTTTGCATTGAGGGCTATGTGAAAACGGCTGTGGCGCTGAAGTTGCCTGTGAATGTGGAGTTGGTGGCATGTGAAACCCGCATGTGGAGCATTCGTTTGTGTGGATGCTCTACCAGGTTCATTTCAGTCCTAGCCATACAAAGGGCACTAAGCATAGAGCGTGAAAACTGAGTTTCCTTGCGAGCTGCTTGGAAGCCTGATGGTGTGTGAAGTTAGTGAGCCAAATGGAGTTGTTCTCCCACAAGAACCACTCGGCTGATCCTTCTTCAATATGCCCTTCACCAACATGCAGTGTTTCCTTGATTGAATTAGCTCTCACACCAATATTTGCGTCTAGAGCCTTTGCATTGAGGGCTATCTGAAAACGGCTGTGGCGCTGAAGTTGCCTGTGAATGTGGAGTTGGTGGCATGTGAAACCCGCATGTGGAGCATTCGTTTGTGTGGGATGCTCTACCAGGTTCATTTCAGTCCTAGCCATACAAAGGGCACTAAGCATAGAGCGTGAAAACTGAGTTTCCTTGCGAGCTGCTTGGAAGCCTGATGGTGTGTGAAGTTAGTGAGCCAAATGGAGTTGTTCTCCCACAAGAACCACTCGGCTGATCCTTCTTCAATATGCCCTTCACCAACATGCAGTGTTTCCTTGATTGAATTAGCTCTCACACCAATATTTGCGTCTAGAGCCTTTGCATTGAGGGCTATCTGAAAACGGCTGTGGCGCTGAAGTTGCCTGTGAATGTGGAGTTGGTGGCATGTGAAACCCGCATGTGGAGCATTCGTTTGTGTGGGATGCTCTACCAGGTTCATTCCTAGATAATGCACTCAAAGGGCACTAAGCATAGAGTGTGAAAACTGAGTTTCCTTGAGAGCTGCTTGGCAGCCTGATGGTGTGTGAAGTTAGTGAGCCAAATGGAGTTGTTCTCCCACAAGAACTACTCGGCTGATCCTTCTTCAATATGCCCTTCACCAACATGCAGTGTTTCCTTGATTGAATTAGCTCTCACACCAATATTTGCGTCTAGAGCCTTTGCATTGAGGGCTATGTGAAAACGGCTGTGGCGCTGAAGTTGCCTGTGAATGTGGAGTTGGTGGCATGTGAAACCCGCATGTGGAGCATTCGTTTGTGTGGGATGCTCTACCAGGTTCCTTTCAGTCCTAGCCATACAAAGGGCCCTAAGTATAGAGTGTGAAAACTGAGTTTCCTTGAGAGCTGCTTGGAAGCCTGATGGTGTGTGAAGTTAGTGAGCCAAATGGAGTTGTTCTCCCACAAGAACCACTTGGCTGATCCTTCTTCAATATGCCCTTCACCAACATGCAGTGTTTCCTTGATTGAATTAGCTCTCACACCAATATTTGCGTCTAGAGCCTTTGCATTGAGGGCTATCTGAAAACGGCTGTGGCGCTGAAGTTGCCTGTGAATGTGGAGTTGGTGGCATGTGAAACCCGCATGTGGAGCATTCGTTTGTGTGGGATGCTCTACCAGGTTCATTCCTAGATAATGCACTCAAAGAGCACGAAACATAGAGCGTGAAAACTGAGTTTCCTTGCGAGCTGCTTGGAAGCCTGATGGTGTGTGAAGTTAGTGAGCCAAATGGAGTTGTTCTCCCACAAGAACCACTCGGCTGATCCTTCTTCAATATGCCCTTCACCAACATGCAGTGTTTCCTTGATTGAATTAGCTCTCACACCAATATTTGCGTCTAGAGCCTTTGCATTGAGGGCTATGTGAAAACGGCTGTGGCGCTGAAGTTGCCTGTGAATGTGGAGTTGGTGGCATGTGAAACCCGCATGTGGAGCATTCGTTTGTGTGGGATGCTCTACCAGGTTCCTTTCAGTCCTAGCCATACAAAGGGCACTAAGCATAGAGTGTGAAAACTGAGTTTCGTTGAGAGCTGCTTGGAAGCCTGATGGTGTGTGAAGTTAGTGAGCCAAATGGAGTTGTTCTCCCACAAGAACCACTCGGCTGATCCTTCTTCAATATGCCCTTCACCAACATGCAGTGTTTCCTTGATTGAATTAGCTCTCACACCAATATTTGCGTCTAGAGCCTTTGCATTGAGGGCTATCTGAAAACGGCTGTGGCGCTGAAGTTGCCTGTGAATGTGGAGTTGGTGGCATGTGAAACCCGCATGTGGAGCATTCGTTTGTGTGGGATGCTCTACCAGGTTCATTCCTAGATAATGCACTCAAAGGGCACTAAGCATAGAGTGTGAAAACTGAGTTTCATTGAGAGCTGCTTGGAAGCCTGATGGTGTGTGAAGTTAGTGAGCCAAATGGAGTTGTTCTCCCACAAGAACCACTCGGTTGATCCTTCTTCAATATGCCCTTCACCAACAGGCAGTGTTTCCTTGATTGAATTAGCTCTCACACCAATATTTGCGTCTAGAGCCTTTGCATTGAGGGCTATCTGAAAACGGCTGTGGCGCTGAAGTTGCCTGTGAATGTGGAGTTGGTGGCATGTGAAACCCGCATGTGGAGCATTCGTTTGTGTGGGATGCTCTACCAGGTTCATTCCTAGATAATGCACTCAAAGAGCACTAAACATAGAGCGTGAAAACTGAGTTTCCTTGAGAGCTGCTTGGAAGCCTGATGGTGTGTGAAGTTAGTGAGCCAAATGGAGTTGTTCTCCCACAAGAACCACTCGGCTGATCCTTCTTCAATATGCCCTTCACCAACATGCAGTGTTTCCTTGATTGAATTAGCTCTCACACCAATATTTGCGTCTAGAGCCTTTGCATTGAGGGCTATCTGAAAACGGCTGTGGCGCTGAAGTTGCCTGTGAATGTGGAGTTGGTGGCATGTGAAACCCGCATGTGGAGCATTCGTTTGTGTGGGATGCTCTACCAGGTTCATTTCAGTCCTAGCCATAAAAAGGGCACTAAGCATAGAGCATTAAAACTGAGTTTCCTTGAGAGCTGCTTGGAAGCCTGATGGTGTGTGAAGTTAGTGAGCCAAATGGAGTTGTACTCCCACAAGAACCACTCGGCTGATCCTTCTTCAATATGCCCTTCACCAACATGCAGTGTTTCCTTGATTGAATTAGCTCTCACACCAATATTTGCGTCTAGAGCCTTTGCATTGAGGGCTATCTGAAAACGGCTGTGGCGCTGAAGTTGCCTGTGAATGTGGAGTTGGTGGCATGTGAAACCCGCATGTGGAGCATTCGTTTGTGTGGGATGCTCTACCAGGTTCATTCCTAGATAATGCACTCAAAGGGCACTAAGCATAGAGTGTGAAAACTGAGTTTCCTTGAGAGCTGCTTGGAAGCCTGATGGTGTGTGAAGTTAGTGAGCCAAATGGAGTTGTTCTCCCACAAGAACCACTCGGCTGATCCTTCTTCAATATGCCATTCACCAACATGCAGTGTTTCCTTGATTGAATTAGCTCTCACACCAATATTTGCGTCTAGAGCCTTTGCATTGAGGGCTATCTGAAAACGGCTGTGGCGCTGAAGTTGCCTGTGAATGTGGAGTTGGTGGCATGTGAAACCCGCATGTGGAGCATTCGTTTGTGTGGGATGCTCTACCAGGGTCCTTTCAGTCCTAGCCATACAAAGGGCACTAAGCATAGAGTGTGAAAACTGAGTTTCCTTGAGAGCTGCTTGGAAGCCTGATGGTGTGTGAAGTTAGTGAGCCAAATGGAGTTGTTCTCCCACAAGAACCACTCGGCTGATCCTTCTTCAATATGCCATTCACCAACATGCAGTGTTTCCTTGATTGAATTAGCTCTCACACCAATATTTGCGTCTAGAGCCTTTGCATTGAGGGCTATCTGAAAACGGCTGTGGCGCTGAAGTTGCCTGTGAATGTGGAGTTGGTGGCATGTGAAACCCGCATGTGGAGCATTCGTTTGTGTGGGATGCTCTACCAGGTTCATTTCAGTCCTGGGCACACAAAGGGCACTAAGCATAGAGCGTGAAAACTGAGTTTCCTTGCGAGCTGCTTGGAAGCCTGATGGTGTGTGAAGTTAGTGAGCCAAATGGAGTTGTTCTTCCACAAGAACCACTTGGCTGATCCTTCTTCAATATGCCCTTCACCAACATGCAGTGTTTCCTTGATTGAATTAGCTCTCACACCAATATTTGCGTCTAGAGCCTTTGCATTGAGGGCTATCTGAAAACGGCTGTGGCGCTGAAGTTGCCTGTGAATGTGGAGTTGGTGGCATGTGAAACCCGCATGTGGAGCATTCGTTTGTGTGGGATGCTCTACCAGGTTCATTCCTAGATAATGCACTCAAAGGGCACTAAGCATAGAGTGTGAAAACTGAGTTTCCTTGCGAGCTGCTTGGAAGCCTGATGGTGTGTGAAGTTAGTGAGCCAAATGGAGTTGTTCTCCCACAAGAACCACTCAGCTGATCCTTCTTCAATATGCCCTTCACCAACATGCAGTGTTTCCTTGATTGAATTAGCTCTCACACCAATATTTGCGTCTAGAGCCTTTGCATTGAGGGCTATCTGAAAACGGCTGTGGCGCTGAAGTTGCCTGTGAATGTGGAGTTGGTGGCATGTGAAACCCGCATGTGGAGCATTCGTTTGTGTGGGATGCTCTACCAGGTTCATTCCTAGATAATGCACTCAAAGAGCACGAAACATAGAGCGTGAAAACTGAGTTTCCTTGAGAGCTGCTTGGAAGCCTGATGGTGTGTGAAGTTAGTGAGCCAAATGGAGTTGTTCTCCCACAAGAACCACTCGGCTGATCCTTCTTCAATATGCCCTTCACCAACATGCAGTGTTTCCTTGATTGAATTAGCTCTCACACCAATATTTGCGTCTAGAGCCTTTGCATTGAGGGCTATCTGAAAACGGCTGTGGCGCTGAAGTTGCCTGTGAATGTGGAGTTGGTGGCATGTGAAACCCGCATGTGGAGCATTCGTTTGTGTGGGATGCTCTACCAGGTTCATTTCAGTCCTAGCCATACAAAGGGCACTAAGCATAGAGCATTAAAACTGAGTTTCCTTGAGAGCTGCTTGGAAGCCTGATGGTGTGTGAAGTTAGTGAGCCAAATGGAGTTGTACTCCCACAAGAACCACTCGGCTGATCCTTCTTCAATATGCCCTTCACCAACATGCAGTGTTTCCTTGATTGAATTAGCTCTCACACCAATATTTGCGTCTAGAGCCTTTGCATTGAGGGCTATCTGAAAACGGCTGTGGCGCTGAAGTTGCCTGTGAATGTGGAGTTGGTGGCATGTGAAACCCGCATGTGGAGCATTCGTTTGTGTGGGATGCTCTACCAGGTTCATTCCTAGATAATGCACTCAAAGGGCACTAAGCATAGAGTGTGAAAACTGAGTTTCCTTGAGAGCTGCTTGGAAGCCTGATGGTGTGTGAAGTTAGTGAGCCAAATGGAGTTGTTCTCCCACAAGAACCACTCGGCTGATCCTTCTTCAATATGCCATTCACCAACATGCAGTGTTTCCTTGATTGAATTAGCTCTCACACCAATATTTGCGTCTAGAGCCTTTGCATTGAGGGCTATCTGAAAACGGCTGTGGCGCTGAAGTTGCCTGTGAATGTGGAGTTGGTGGCATGTGAAACCCGCATGTGGAGCATTCGTTTGTGTGGGATGCTCTACCAGGTTCCTTTCAGTCCTAGCCATACAAAGGGCACTAAGCATAGAGTGTGAAAACTGAGTTTCCTTGAGAGCTGCTTGGAAGCCTGATGGTGTGTGAAGTTAGTGAGCCAAATGGAGTTGTTCTCCCACAAGAACCACTCGGCTGATCCTTCTTCAATATGCCCTTCACCGACATGCAGTGTTTCCTTGATTGAATTAGCTCTCACACCAATATTTGCGTCTAGAGCCTTTGCATTGAGGGCTATCTGAAAACGGCTGTGGCGCTGAAGTTGCCTGTGAATGTGGAGTTGGTGGCATGTGAAACCCGCATGTGGAGCATTCGTTTGTGTGGGATGCTCTACCAGGTTCATTCCTAGATAATGCACTCAAAGGGCACTAAGCATAGAGTGTGAAAACTGAGTTTCCTTGAGAGCTGCTTGGCAGCCTGATGGTGTGTGAAGTTAGTGAGCCAAATGGAGTTGTTCTCCCACAAGAACCACTTGGCTGATCCTTCTTCAATATGCCCTTCACCAACATGCAGTGTTTCCTTGATTGAATTAGCTCTCACACCAATATTTGCGTCTAGAGCCTTTGCATTGAGGGCTATCTGAAAACGGCTGTGGCGCTGAAGTTGCCTGTGAATGTGGAGTTGGTGGCATGTGAAACCCGCATGTGGAGCATTCGTTTGTGTGGGATGCTCTACCAGGTTCATTTCAGTCCTAGCCATACAAAGGGCACTAAGCATAGAGCGTGAAAACTGAGTTTCCTTGAGAGCTGCTTGGAAGCCTGATGGTGTGTGAAGTTAGTGAGCCAAATGGAGTTGTTCTCCCACAAGAACCACTCGGCTGATCCTTCTTCAATATGCCCTTCACCAACATGCAGTGTTTCCTTGATTGAATTAGCTCTCACACCAATATTTGCGTCTAGAGCCTTTGCATTGAGGGCTATCTGAAAACGGCTGTGGCGCTGAAGTTGCCTGTGAATGTGGAGTTGGTGGCATGTGAAACCCGCATGTGGAGCATTCGTTTGTGTGGGATGCTCTACCAGGTTCATTCCTAGATAATGCACTCAAAGGGCACTAAACATAGAGCGTGAAAACTGAGTTTCCTTGCGAGCTGCTTGGAAGCCTGATGGTGTGTGAAGTTAGTGAGCCAAATGGAGTTGTTCTCCCACAAGAACCACTCGGCTGATCCTTCTTCAATATGCCCTTCACCAACATGCAGTGTTTCCTTGATTGAATTAGCTCTCACACCAATATTTGCGTCTAGAGCCTTTGCATTGAGGGCTATCTGAAAACGGCTGTGGCGCTGAAGTTGCCTGTGAATGTGGAGTTGGTGGCATGTGAAACCCGCATGTGGAGCATTCGTTTGTGTGGGATGCTCTACCAGGTTCATTTTAGTCCTAGCCATACAAACGGCACTAAGCATAGAGCGTGAAAACTGAGTTTCCTTGAGAGCTGCTTGGAAGCCTGATGGTGTGTGAAGTTAGTGAGCCAAATGGAGTTGTTCTCCCACAAGAACCACTCGGCTGATCCTTCTTCAATATGCCCTTCACCAACATGCAGTGTTTCCTTGATTGAATTAGCTCTCACACCAATATTTGCGTCTAGAGCCTTTGCATTGAGGGCTATCTGAAAACGGCTGTGGCGCTGAAGTTGCCTGTGAATGTGGAGTTGGTGGCATGTGAAACCCGCATGTGGAGCATTCGTTTGTGTGGGATGCTCTACCAGGTTCATTTCTAGATAATGCACTCAAAGGGCACTAAGCATAGAGTGTGAAAACTGAGTTTCCTTGAGAGCTGCTTGGAAGCCTGATGGTGTGTGAAGTTAGTGAGCCAAATGGAGTTGTTCTCCCACAAGAACCACTCGGCTGATCCTTCTTCAATATGCCCTTCACCAACATGCAGTGTTTCCTTGATTGAATTAGCTCTCACACCAATATTTGCGTCTAGAGCCTTTGCATTGAGGGCTATCTGAAAACGGCTGTGGCGCTGAAGTTGCCTGTGAATGTGGAGTTGGTGGCATGTGAAACCCGCATGTGGAGCATTCGTTTGTGTGGGATGCTCTACCAGGTTCATTCCTAGATAATGCACTCAAAGGGCACTAAGCATAGAGCGTGAAAACTGAGTTTCCTTGCGAGCTGCTTGGAAGCCTGATGGTGTGTGAAGTTAGTGAGCCAAATGGAGTTGTTCTCCCACAAGAACCACTCGGCTGATCCTTCTTCAATATGCCCTTCACCAACATGCAGTGTTTCCTTGATTGAATTAGCTCTCACACCAATATTTGCGTCTAGAGCCTTTGCATTGGGGGCTATCTGAAAACGGCTGTGGCGCTGAAGTTGCCTGTGAATGTGGAGTTGGTGGCATGTGAAACCCGCATGTGGAGCATTCGTTTGTGTGGGATGCTCTACCAGGTTCATTCCTAGATAATGCACTCAAAGGGCACTAAGCATAGAGTGTGAAAACTGAGTTTCCTTGAGAGCTGCTTGGAAGCCTGATGGTGTGTGAAGTTAGTGAGCCAAATGGAGTTGTTCTCCCACAAGAACCACTTGGCTGATCCTTCTTCAATATGCCCTTCACCAACATGCAGTGTTTCCTTGATTGAATTAGCTCTCACACCAATATTTGCGTCTAGAGCCTTTGCATTGAGGGCTATCTGAAAACGGCTGTGGCGCTGAAGTTGCCTGTGAATGTGGAGTTGGTGGCATGTGAAACCCGCATGTGGAGCATTCGTTTGTGTGGGATGCTCTACCAGGTTCATTTCAGTCCTAGCCATACAAAGGGCACTAAGCATAGAGCGTGAAAACTGAGTTTCCTTGCGAGCTGCTTGGAAGCCTGATGGTGTGTGAAGTTAGTGAGCCAAATGGAGTTGTTCTCCCACAAGAACCACTCGGCTGATCCTTCTTCAATATGCCCTTCACCAACATGCAGTGTTTCCTTGATTGAATTAGCTCTCACACCAATATTTGCGTCTAGAGCCTTTGCATTGAGGGCTATCTGAAAACGGCTGTGGCGCTGAAGTTGCCTGTGAATGTGGAGTTGGTGGCATGTGAAACCCGCATGTGGAGCATTCGTTTGTGTGGGATGCTCTACCAGGTTCATTTCAGTCCTAGCCATACAAAGGGCACTAAGCATAGAGTGTGAAAACTGAGTTTCCTTGAGAGCTGCTTGGAAGCCTGATGGTGTGTGAAGTTAGTGAGCCAAATGGAGTTGTTCTCCCACAAGAACCACTCGGCTGATCCTTCTTCAATATGCCCTTCACCAACATGCAGTGTTTCCTTGATTGAATTAGCTCTCACACCAATATTTGCGTCTAGAGCCTTTGCATTGAGGGCTATCTGAAAACGGCTGTGGCGCTGAAGTTGCCTGTGAATGTGGAGTTGGTGGCATGTGAAACCCGCATGTGGAGCATTCGTTTGTGTGGGATGCTCTACCAGGTTCATTCCTAGATAATGCACTCAAAGGGCACTAAACATAGAGCGTGAAAACTGAGTTTCCTTGCGAGCTGCTTGGAAGCCTGATGGTGTGTGAAGTTAGTGAGCCAAATGGAGTTGTTCTCCCACAAGAACCACTCGGCTGATCCTTCTTCAATATGCCCTTCACCAACATGCAGTGTTTCCTTGATTGAATTAGCTCTCACACCAATATTTGCGTCTAGAGCCTTTGCATTGAGGGCTATCTGAAAACGGCTGTGGCGCTGAAGTTGCCTGTGAATGTGGAGTTGGTGGCATGTGAAACCCGCATGTGGAGCATTCGTTTGTGTGGGATGCTCTACCAGGTTCATTTCAGTCCTAGCCATACAAACGGCACTAAGCATAGAGCGTGAAAACTGAGTTTCCTTGAGAGCTGCTTGGAAGCCTGATGGTGTGTGAAGTTAGTGAGCCAAATGGAGTTGTTCTCCCACAAGAACCACTCGGCTGATCCTTCTTCAATATGCCCTTCACCAACATGCAGTGTTTCCTTGATTGAATTAGCTCTCACACCAATATTTGCGTCTAGAGCCTTTGCATTGGGGGCTATCTGAAAACGGCTGTGGCGCTGAAGTTGCCTGTGAATGTGGAGTTGGTGGCATGTGAAACCCGCATGTGGAGCATTCGTTTGTGTGGGATGCTCTACCAGGTTCATTCCTAGATAATGCACTCAAAGGGCACTAAGCATAGAGTGTGAAAACTGAGTTTCCTTGAGAGCTGCTTGGAAGCCTGATGGTGTGTGAAGTTAGTGAGCCAAATGGAGTTGTTCTCCCACAAGAACCACTTGGCTGATCCTTCTTCAATATGCCCTTCACCAACATGCAGTGTTTCCTTGATTGAATTAGCTCTCACACCAATATTTGCGTCTAGAGCCTTTGCATTGAGGGCTATCTGAAAACGGCTGTGGCGCTGAAGTTGCCTGTGAATGTGGAGTTGGTGGCATGTGAAACCCGCATGTGGAGCATTCGTTTGTGTGGGATGCTCTACCAGGTTCATTTCAGTCCTAGCCATACAAAGGGCACTAAGCATAGAGCGTGAAAACTGAGTTTCCTTGCGAGCTGCTTGGAAGCCTGATGGTGTGTGAAGTTAGTGAGCCAAATGGAGTTGTTCTCCCACAAGAACCACTCGGCTGATCCTTCTTCAATATGCCCTTCACCAACATGCAGTGTTTCCTTGATTGAATTAGCTCTCACACCAATATTTGCGTCTAGAGCCTTTGCATTGAGGGCTATCTGAAAACGGCTGTGGCGCTGAAGTTGCCTGTGAATGTGGAGTTGGTGGCATGTGAAACCCGCATGTGGAGCATTCGTTTGTGTGGGATGCTCTACCAGGTTCATTTCAGTCCTAGCCATACAAAGGGCACTAAGCATAGAGCGTGAAAACTGAGTTTCCTTGCGAGCTGCTTGGAAGCCTGATGGTGTGTGAAGTTAGTGAGCCAAATGGAGTTGTTCTCCCACAAGAACCACTCGGCTGATCCTTCTTCAATATGCCCTTCACCAACATGCAGTGTTTCCTTGATTGAATTAGCTCTCACACCAATATTTGCGTCTAGAGCCTTTGCATTGAGGGCTATCTGAAAACGGCTGTGGCGCTGAAGTTGCCTGTGAATGTGGAGTTGGTGGCATGTGAAACCCGCATGTGGAGCATTCGTTTGTGTGGGATGCTCTACCAGGTTCATTCCTAGATAATGCACTCAAAGGGCACTAAACATAGAGCGTGAAAACTGAGTTTCCTTGCGAGCTGCTTGGAAGCCTGATGGTGTGTGAAGTTAGTGAGCCAAATGGAGTTGTTCTCCCACAAGAACCACTCGGCTGATCCTTCTTCAATATGCCCTTCACCAACATGCAGTGTTTCCTTGATTGAATTAGCTCTCACACCAATATTTGCGTCTAGAGCCTTTGCATTGGGGGCTATCTGAAAACGGCTGTGGCGCTGAAGTTGCCTGTGAATGTGGAGTTGGTGGCATGTGAAACCCGCATGTGGAGCATTCGTTTGTGTGGGATGCTCTACCAGGTTCATTCCTAGATAATGCACTCAAAGGGCACTAAGCATAGAGTGTGAAAACTGAGTTTCCTTGAGAGCTGCTTGGAAGCCTGATGGTGTGTGAAGTTAGTGAGCCAAATGGAGTTGTTCTCCCACAAGAACCACTCGGCTGATCCTTCTTCAATATGCCCTTCACCAACATGCAGTGTTTCCTTGATTGAATTAGCTCTCACACCAATATTTGCGTCTAGAGCCTTTGCATTGGGGGCTATCTGAAAACGGCTGTGGCACTGAAGTTGCCTGTGAATGTGGAGTTGGTGGCATGTGAAACCCGCATGTGGAGCATTCGTTTGTGTGGGATGCTCTACCAGGTTCATTCCTAGATAATGCACTCAAAGGGCACTAAGCATAGAGTGTGAAAACTGAGTTTCCTTGAGAGCTGCTTGGAAGCCTGATGGTGTGTGAAGTTAGTGAGCCAAATGGAGTTGTTCTCCCACAAGAACCACTTGGCTGATCCTTCTTCAATATGCCCTTCACCAACATGCAGTGTTTCCTTGATTGAATTAGCTCTCACACCAATATTTGCGTCTAGAGCCTTTGCATTGAGGGCTATCTGAAAACGGCTGTGGCGCTGAAGTTGCCTGTGAATGTGGAGTTGGTGGCATGTGAAACCCGCATGTGGAGCATTCGTTTGTGTGGGATGCTCTACCAGGTTCATTTCAGTCCTAGCCATACAAAGGGCACTAAGCATAGAGCGTGAAAACTGAGTTTCCTTGCGAGCTGCTTGGAAGCCTGATGGTGTGTGAAGTTAGTGAGCCAAATGGAGTTGTTCTCCCACAAGAACCACTCGGCTGATCCTTCTTCAATATGCCCTTCACCAACATGCAGTGTTTCCTTGATTGAATTAGCTCTCACACCAATATTTGCGTCTAGAGCCTTTGCATTGGGGGCTATCTGAAAACGGCTGTGGCGCTGAAGTTGCCTGTGAATGTGGAGTTGGTGGCATGTGAAACCCGCATGTGGAGCATTCGTTTGTGTGGGATGCTCTACCAGGTTCATTCCTAGATAATGCACTCAAAGGGCACTAAGCATAGAGTGTGAAAACTGAGTTTCCTTGAGAGCTGCTTGGAAGCCTGATGGTGTGTGAAGTTAGTGAGCCAAATGGAGTTGTTCTCCCACAAGAACCACTCGGCTGATCCTTCTTCAATATGCCCTTCACCAACATGCAGTGTTTCCTTGATTGAATTAGCTCTCACACCAATATTTGCGTCTAGAGCCTTTGCATTGGGGGCTATCTGAAAACGGCTGTGGCGCTGAAGTTGCCTGTGAATGTGGAGTTGGTGGCATGTGAAACCCGCATGTGGAGCATTCGTTTGTGTGGGATGCTCTACCAGGTTCATTCCTAGATAATGCACTCAAAGGGCACTAAGCATAGAGTGTGAAAACTGAGTTTCCTTGAGAGCTGCTTGGAAGCCTGATGGTGTGTGAAGTTAGTGAGCCAAATGGAGTTGTTCTCCCACAAGAACCACTTTGCTGATCCTTCTTCAATATGCCCTTCACCAACATGCAGTGTTTCCTTGATTGAATTAGCTCTCACACCAATATTTGCGTCTAGAGCCTTTGCATTGAGGGCTATCTGAAAACGGCTGTGGCGCTGAAGTTGCCTGTGAATGTGGAGTTGGTGGCATGTGAAACCCGCATGTGGAGCATTCGTTTGTGTGGGATGCTCTACCAGGTTCATTCCTAGATAATGCACTCAAAGGGCACTAAACATAGAGTGTGAAAACTGAGTTTCCTTGAGAGCTGCTTGGAAGCCTGATGGTGTGTGAAGTTAGTGAGCCAAATGGAGTTGTTCTCCCACAAGAACCACTCGGCTGATCCTTCTTCAATATGCCCTTCACCAACATGCAGTGTTTCCTTGATTGAATTAGCTCTCACACCAATATTTGCGTCTAGAGCCTTTGCATTGGGGGCTATCTGAAAACGGCTGTGGCGCTGAAGTTGCCTGTGAATGTGGAGTTGGTGGCATGTGAAACCCGCATGTGGAGCATTCGTTTGTGTGGGATGCTCTACCAGGTTCATTCCTAGATAATGCACTCAAAGGGCACTAAGCATAGAGTGTGAAAACTGAGTTTCCTTGAGAGCTGCTTGGAAGCCTGATGGTGTGTGAAGTTAGTGAGCCAAATGGAGTTGTTCTCCCACAAGAACCACTTGGCTGATCCTTCTTCAATATGCCCTTCACCAACATGCAGTGTTTCCTTGATTGAATTAGCTCTCACACCAATATTTGCGTCTAGAGCCTTTGCATTGAGGGCTATCTGAAAACGGCTGTGGCGCTGAAGTTGCCTGTGAATGTGGAGTTGGTGGCATGTGAAACCCGCATGTGGAGCATTCGTTTGTGTGGGATGCTCTACCAGGTTCATATTCAGTCCTAGCCATACAAAGGGCACTAAGCATAGAGCGTGAAAACTGAGTTTCCTTGCGAGCTGCTTGGAAGCCTGATGGTGTGTGAAGTTAGTGAGCCAAATGGAGTTGTTCTCCCACAAGAACCACTCGGCTGATCCTTCTTCAATATGCCCTTCACCAACATGCAGTGTTTCCTTGATTGAATTAGCTCTCACACCAATATTTGCGTCTAGAGCCTTTGCATTGGGGGCTATCTGAAAACGGCTGTGGCGCTGAAGTTGCCTGTGAATGTGGAGTTGGTGGCATGTGAAACCCGCATGTGGAGCATTCGTTTGTGTGGGATGCTCTACCAGGTTCATTCCTAGATAATGCACTCAAAGGGCACTAAGCATAGAGTGTGAAAACTGAGTTTCCTTGAGAGCTGCTTGGAAGCCTGATGGTGTGTGAAGTTAGTGAGCCAAATGGAGTTGTTCTCCCACAAGAACCACTCGGCTGATCCTTCTTCAATATGCCCTTCACCAACATGCAGTGTTTCCTTGATTGAATTAGCTCTCACACCAATATTTGCGTCTAGAGCCTTTGCATTGGGGGCTATCTGAAAACGGCTGTGGCGCTGCAGTTGCCTGTGAATGTGGAGTTGGTGGCATGTGAAACCCGCATGTGGAGCATTCGTTTGTGTGGGATGCTCTACCAGGTTCATTCCTAGATAATGCACTCAAAGGGCACTAAGCATAGAGTGTGAAAACTGAGTTTCCTTGAGAGCTGCTTGGAAGCCTGATGGTGTGTGAAGTTAGTGAGCCAAATGGAGTTGATCTCCCACAAGAACCACTTGGCTGATCCTTCTTCAATATGCCCTTCACCAACATGCAGTGTTTCCTTGATTGAATTAGCTCTCACACCAATATTTGCGTCTAGAGCCTTTGCATTGAGGGCTATCTGAAAACGGCTGTGGCGCTGAAGTTGCCTGTGAATGTGGAGTTGGTGGCATGTGAAACCCGCATGTGGAGCATTCGTTTGTGTGGGATGCTCTACCAGGTTCATTTCAGTCCTAGCCATACAAAGGGCACTAAGCATAGAGCGTGAAAACTGAGTTTCCTTGCGAGCTGCTTGGAAGCCTGATGGTGTGTGAAGTTAGTGAGCCAAATGGAGTTGTTCTCCCACAAGAACCACTCGGCTGATCCTTCTTCAATATGCCCTTCACCAACATGCAGTGTTTCCTTGATTGAATTAGCTCTCACACCAATATTTGCGTCTAGAGCCTTTGCATTGGGGGCTATCTGAAAACGGCTGTGGCGCTGAAGTTGCCTGTGAATGTGGAGTTGGTGGCATGTGAAACCCGCATGTGGAGCATTCGTTTGTGTGGGATGCTCTACCAGGTTCATTCCTAGATAATGCACTCAAAGGGCACTAAGCATAGAGTGTGAAAACTGAGTTTCCTTGAGAGCTGCTTGGAAGCCTGATGGTGTGTGAAGTTAGTGAGCCAAATGGAGTTGTTCTCCCACAAGAACCACTTGGCTGATCCTTCTTCAATATGCCCTTCACCAACATGCAGTGTTTCCTTGATTGAATTAGCTCTCACACCAATATTTGCGTCTAGAGCCTTTGCATTGAGGGCTATCTGAAAACGGCTGTGGCGCTGAAGTTGCCTGTGAATGTGGAGTTGGTGGCATGTGAAACCCGCATGTGGAGCATTCGTTTGTGTGGGATGCTCTACCAGGTTCATTTCAGTCCTAGCCATACAAAGGGCACTAAGCATAGAGCGTGAAAACTGAGTTTCCTTGCGAGCTGCTTGGAAGCCTGATGGTGTGTGAAGTTAGTGAGCCAAATGGAGTTGTTCTCCCACAAAAACCACTTGGCTGATCCTTCTTCAATATGCCCTTCACCAACATGCAGTGTTTCCTTGATTGAATTAGCTCTCACACCAATATTTGCGTCTAGAGCCTTTGCATTGGGGGCTATCTGAAAACGGCTGTGGCACTGAAGTTGCCTGTGAATGTGGAGTTGGTGGCATGTGAAACCCGCATGTGGAGCATTCGTTTGTGTGGGATGCTCTACCAGGTTCATTCCTAGATAATGCACTCAAAGGGCACTAAGCATAGAGTGTGAAAACTGAGTTTCCTTGAGAGCTGCTTGGAAGCCTGATGGTGTGTGAAGTTAGTGAGCCAAATGGAGTTGTTCTCCCACAAGAACCACTTGGCTGATCCTTCTTCAATATGCCCTTCACCAACATGCAGTGTTTCCTTGATTGAATTAGCTCTCACACCAATATTTGCTTCTAGAGCCTTTGCATTGAGGGCTATCTGAAAACGGCTGTGGCGCTGAAGTTGCCTGTGAATGTGGAGTTGGTGGCATGTGAAACCCGCATGTGGAGCATTCGTTTGTGTGGGATGCTCTACCAGGTTCATTTCAGTCCTAGCCATACAAAGGGCACTAAGCATAGAGCGTGAAAACTGAGTTTCCTTGCGAGCTGCTTGGAAGCCTGATGGTGTGTGAAGTTAGTGAGCCAAATGGAGTTGTTCTCCCACAAGAACCACTCGGCTGATCCTTCTTCAATATGCCCTTCACCAACATGCAGTGTTTCCTTGATTGAATTAGCTCTCACACCAATATTTGCGTCTAGAGCCTTTGCATTGAGGGCTATCTGAAAACGGCTGTGGCGCTGAAGTTGCCTGTGAATGTGGAGTTGGTGGCATGTGAAACCCGCATGTGGAGCATTCGTTTGTGTGGGATGCTCTACCAGGTTCATTTCAGTCCTAGCCATACAAAGGGCACTAAGCATAGAGCGTGAAAACTGAGTTTCCTTGAGAGCTGCTTGGAAGCCTGATGGTGTGTGAAGTTAGTGAGCCAAATGGAGTTGTTCTCCCACAAGAACCACTCGGCTGATCCTTCTTCAATATGCCCTTCACCAACATGCAGTGTTTCCTTGATTGAATTAGCTCTCACACCAATATTTGCGTCTAGAGCCTTTGCATTGCAAGGGCTATCTGAAAACGGCTGTGGCGCTGAAGTTGCCTGTGAATGTGGAGTTGGTGGCATGTGAAACCCGCATGTGGAGCATTCGTTTGTGTGGGATGCTCTACCAGGTTCATTCCTAGATAATGCACTCAAAGGGCACTAAGCATAGAGTGTGAAAACTGAGTTTCCTTGCGAGCTGCTTGGAAGCCTGATGGTGTGTGAAGTTAGTGAGCCAAATGGAGTTGTTCTCCCACAAGAACCACTCGGCTGATCCTTCTTCAATATGCCCTTCACCAACATGCAGTGTTTCCTTGATTGAATTAGCTCTCACACCAATATTTGCGTCTAGAGCCTTTGCATTGAGGGCTATCTGAAAACGGCTGTGGCGCTGAAGTTGCCTGTGAATGTGGAGTTGGTGGCATGTGAAACCCGCATGTGGAGCATTCGTTTGTGTGGGATGCTCTACCAGGTTCATTTCAGTCCTAGCCATACAAAGGGCACTAAGCATAGAGCATTAAAACTGAGTTTCCTTGCGAGCTGCTTGGAAGCCTGATGGTGTGTGAAGTTAGTGAGCCAAATGGAGTTGTACTCCCACAAGAACCACTCGGCTGATCCTTCTTCAATATGCCCTTCACCAACATGCAGTGTTTCCTTGATTGAATTAGCTCTCACACCAATATTTGCGTCTAGAGCCTTTGCATTGAGGGCTATCTGAAAACGGCTGTGGCGCTGAAGTTGCCTGTGAATGTGGAGTTGGTGGCATGTGAAACCCGGATGTGGAGCATTCGTTTGTGTGGGATGCTCTGCCAGGTTCATTCCTAGATAATGCACTCAAAGGGCACTAAGCATAGAGTGTGAAAACTGAGTTTCCTTGAGAGCTGCTTGGAAGCCTGATGGTGTGTGAAGTTAGTGAGCCAAATGGAGTTGTTCTCCCACAAGAACCACTTGGCTGATCCTTCTTCAATATGCCCTTCACCAACATGCAGTGTTTCCTTGATTGAATTAGCTCTCACACCAATATTTGCGTCTAGAGCCTTTGCATTGAGGGCTATCTGAAAACGGCTGTGGCGCTGAAGTTGCCTGTGAATGTGGAGTTGGTGGCATGTGAAACCCGCATGTGGAGCATTCGTTTGTGTGGGATGCTCTACCAGGTTCATTTCAGTCCTAGCCATACAAAGGGCACTAAGCATAGAGCGTGAAAACTGAGTTTCCTTGAGAGCTGCTTGGAAGCCTGATGGTGTGTGAAGTTAGTGAGCCAAATGGAGTTGTTCTCCCACAAGAACCACTCGGCTGATCCTTCTTCAATATGCCCTTCACCAACATGCAGTGTTTCCTTGATTGAATTAGCTCTCACACCAATATTTGCGTCTAGAGCCTTTGCATTGAGGGCTATCTGAAAACGGCTGTGGCGCTGAAGTTGCCTGTGAATGTGGAGTTGGTGGCATGTGAAACCCGCATGTGGAGCATTCGTTTGTGTGGGATGCTCTACCAGGTTCATTCCTAGATAATGCACTCAAAGGGCACTAAACATAGAGCGTGAAAACTGAGTTTCCTTGAGAGCTGCTTGGAAGCCTGATGGTGTGTGAAGTTAGTGAGCCAAATGGAGTTGTTCTCCCACAAGAACCACTCGGCTGATCCTTCTTCAATATGCCCTTCACCAACATGCAGTGTTTCCTTGATTGAATTAGCTCTCACACCAATATTTGCGTCTAGAGCCTTTGCATTGAGGGCTATCTGAAAACGGCTGTGGCGCTGAAGTTGCCTGTGAATGTGGAATTGGTGGCATGTGAAACCCGCATGTGGAGCATTCGTTTGTGTGGGATGCTCTACCAGGTTCATTCCTAGATAATGCACTCAAAGGGCACTAAGCATAGAGTGTGAAAACTGAGTTTCCTTGAGAGCTGCTTGGAAGCCTGATGGTGTGTGAAGTTAGTGAGCCAAATGGAGTTGTTCTCCCACAAGAACCACTCGGCTGATCCTTCTTCAATATGCCCTTCACCAACATGCAGTGTTTCCTTGATTGAATTGGGTCTCACACAAATATTTGCGTCTAGAGCCTTTGCATTGAGGGCTATCTGAAAACGGCTGTGGCGCTGAAGTTGCCTGTGAATGTGGAGTTGGTGGCATGTGAAACCCGCATGTGGAGCATTCGTTTGTGTGGGATGCTCTACCAGGTTCATTTCAGTCCTAGCCATACAAAGGGCACTAAGCATAGAGCGTGAAAACTGAGTTTCCTTGAGAGCTGCTTGGAAGCCTGATGGTGTGTGAAGTTAGTGAGCCAAATGGAGTTGTTCTCCCACAAGAACCACTCGGCTGATCCTTCTTCAATATGCCCTTCACCAACATGCAGTGTTTCCTTGATTGAATTAGCTCTCACACCAATATTTGCGTCTAGAGCCTTTGCATTGAGGGCTATCTGAAAACGGCTGTGGCGCTGAAGTTGCCTGTGAATGTGGAGTTGGTGGCATGTGAAACCCGCATGTGGAGCATTCGTTTGTGTGGGATGCTCTACCAGGTTCATTCCTAGATAATGCACTCAAAGGGCACTAAGCATAGAGTGTGAAAACTGAGTTTCCTTGAGAGCTGCTTGGAAGCCTGATGGTGTGTGAAGTTAGTGAGCCAAATGGAGTTGTTCTCCCACAAGAACCACTCGGCTGATTCTTCTTCAATATGCCCTTCACCAACATGCAGTGTTTCCTTGATTGAATTAGCTCTCACACCAATATTTGCGTCTAGAGCCTTTGCATTGAGGGCTATCTGAAAACGGCTGTGGCGCTGAAGTTGCCTGTGAATGTGGAGTTGGTGGCATGTGAAACCCGCATGTGGAGCATTCGTTTGTGTGGGATGCTCTACCAGGTTCATTCCTAGATAATGCACTCAAAGGGCACTAAGCATAGAGCGTGAAAACTGAGTTTCCTTGCGAGCTGCTTGGAAGCCTGATGGTGTGTGAAGTTAGTGAGCCAAATGGAGTTGTTCTCCCACAAGAACCACTCGGCTGATCCTTCTTCAATATGCCCTTCACCAACATGCAGTGTTTCCTTGATTGAATTAGCTCTCACACCAATATTTGCGTCTAGAGCCTTTGCATTGGGGGCTATCTGAAAACGGCTGTGGCGCTGAAGTTGCCTGTGAATGTGGAGTTGGTGGCATGTGAAACCCGCATGTGGAGCATTCGTTTGTGTGGGATGCTCTACCAGGTTCATTCCTAGATAATGCACTCAAAGGGCACTAAGCATAGAGTGTGAAAACTGAGTTTCCTTGAGAGCTGCTTGGAAGCCTGATGGTGTGTGAAGTTAGTGAGCCAAATGGAGTTGTTCTCCCACAAGAACCACTTGGCTGCTCCTTCTTCAATATGCCCTTCACCAACATGCAGTGTTTCCTTGATTGAATTAGCTCTCACACCAATATTTGCGTCTAGAGCCTTTGCATTGAGGGCTATCTGAAAACGGCTGTGGCGCTGAAGTTGCCTGTGAATGTGGAGTTGGTGGCATGTGAAACCCGCATGTGGAGCATTCGTTTGTGTGGGATGCTCTACCAGGTTCATTTCAGTCCTAGCCATACAAAGGGCACTAAGCATAGAGCGTGAAAACTGAGTTTCCTTGCGAGCTGCTTGGAAGCCTGATGGTGTGTGAAGTTAGTGAGCCAAATGGAGTTGTTCTCCCACAAGAACCACTTGGCTGATCCTTCTTCAATATGCCCTTCACCAACATGCAGTGTTTCCTTGATTGAATTAGCTCTCACACCAATATTTGCGTCTAGAGCCTTTGCATTGGGGGCTATCTGAAAACGGCTGTGGCGCTGAAGTTGCCTGTGAATGTGGAGTTGGTGGCATGTGAAACCCGCATGTGGAGCATTCGTTTGTGTGGGATGCTCTACCAGGTTCATTCCTAGATAATGCACTCAAAGGGCACTAAGCATAGAGTGTGAAAACTGAGTTTCCTTGAGAGCTGCTTGGAAGCCTGATGGTGTGTGAAGTTAGTGAGCCAAATGGAGTTGTTCTCCCACAAGAACCACTTGGCTGCTCCTTCTTCAATATGCCCTTCACCAACATGCAGTGTTTCCTTGATTGAATTAGCTCTCACACCAATATTTGCGTCTAGAGCCTTTGCATTGAGGGCTATCTGAAAACGGCTGTGGCGCTGAAGTTGCCTGTGAATGTGGAGTTGGTGGCATGTGAAACCCGCATGTGGAGCATTCGTTTGTGTGGGATGCTCTACCAGGTTCATTTCAGTCCTAGCCATACAAAGGGCACTAAGCATAGAGCGTGAAAACTGAGTTTCCTTGCGAGCTGCTTGGAAGCCTGATGGTGTGTGAAGTTAGTGAGCCAAATGGAGTTGTTCTCCCACAAGAACCACTCGGCTGATCCTTCTTCAATATGCCCTTCACCAACATGCAGTGTTTCCTTGATTGAATTAGCTCTCACACCAATATTTGCGTCTAGAGCCTTTGCATTGAGGGCTATCTGAAAACGGCTGTGGCGCTGAAGTTGCCTGTGAATGTGGAGTTGGTGGCATGTGAAACCCGCATGTGGAGCATTCGTTTGTGTGGGATGCTCTACCAGGTTCATTCCTAGATAATGCACTCAAAGGGCACTAAGCATAGAGTGTGAAAACTGAGTTTCCTTGCGAGCTGCTTGGAAGCCTGATGGTGTGTGAAGTTAGTGAGCCAAATGGAGTTGTTCTCCCACAAGAACCACTCGGCTGATCCTTCTTCAATATGCCCTTCACCAACATGCAGTGTTTCCTTGATTGAATTAGCTCTCACACCAATATTTGCGTCTAGAGCCTTTGCATTGAGGGCTATCTGAAAACGGCTGTGGCGCTGAAGTTGCCTGTGAATGTGGAGTTGGTGGCATGTGAAACCCGCATGTGGAGCATTCGTTTGTGTGGGATGCTCTACCAGGTTCATTTCAGTCCTAGCCATACAAAGGGCACTAAGCATAGAGCATTAAAACTGAGTTTCCTTGCGAGCTGCTTGGAAGCCTGATGGTGTGTGAAGTTAGTGAGCCAAATGGAGTTGTACTCCCACAAGAACCACTCGGCTGATCCTTCTTCAATATGCCCTTCACCAACATGCAGTGTTTCCTTGATTGAATTAGCTCTCACACCAATATTTGCGTCTAGAGCCTTTGCATTGAGGGCTATCTGAAAACGGCTGTGGCGCTGAAGTTGCCTGTGAATGTGGAGTTGGTGGCATGTGAAACCCGGATGTGGAGCATTCGTTTGTGTGGGATGCTCTACCAGGTTCATTCCTAGATAATGCACTCAAAGGGCACTAAGCATAGAGTGTGAAAACTGAGTTTCCTTGAGAGCTGCTTGGAAGCCTGATGGTGTGTGAAGTTAGTGAGCCAAATGGAGTTGTTCTCCCACAAGAACCACTTGGCTGATCCTTCTTCAATATGCCCTTCACCAACATGCAGTGTTTCCTTGATTGAATTAGCTCTCACACCAATATTTGCGTCTAGAGCCTTTGCATTGAGGGCTATCTGAAAACGGCTGTGGCGCTGAAGTTGCCTGTGAATGTGGAGTTGGTGGCATGTGAAACCCGCATGTGGAGCATTCGTTTGTGTGGGATGCTCTACCAGGTTCATTTCAGTCCTAGCCATACAAAGGGCACTAAGCATAGAGCGTGAAAACTGAGTTTCCTTGCGAGCTGCTTGGAAGCCTGATGGTGTGTGAAGTTAGTGAGCCAAATGGAGTTGTTCTCCCACAAGAACCACTCGGCTGATCCTTCTTCAATATGCCCTTCACCAACATGCAGTGTTTCCTTGATTGAATTAGCTCTCACACCAATATTTGCGTCTAGAGCCTTTGCATTGAGGGCTATCTGAAAACGGCTGTGGCGCTGAAGTTGCCTGTGAATGTGGAGTTGGTGGCATGTGAAACCCGCATGTGGAGCATTCGTTTGTGTGGGATGCTCTACCAGGTTCATTCCTAGATAATGCACTCAAAGGGCACTAAACATAGAGCGTGAAAACTGAGTTTCCTTGCGAGCTGCTTGGAAGCCTGATGGTGTGTGAAGTTAGTGAGCCAAATGGAGTTGTTCTCCCACAAGAACCACTCGGCTGATCCTTCTTCAATATGCCCTTCACCAACATGCAGTGTTTCCTTGATTGAATTAGCTCTCACACCAATATTTGCGTCTAGAGCCTTTGCATTGAGGGCTATCTGAAAACGGCTGTGGCGCTGAAGTTGCCTGTGAATGTGGAATTGGTGGCATGTGAAACCCGCATGTGGAGCATTCGTTTGTGTGGGATGCTCTACCAGGTTCATTCCTAGATAATGCACTCAAAGGGCACTAAGCATAGAGTGTGAAAACTGAGTTTCCTTGAGAGCTGCTTGGAAGCCTGATGGTGTGTGAAGTTAGTGAGCCAAATGGAGTTGTTCTCCCACAAGAACCACTCGGCTGATCCTTCTTCAATATGCCCTTCACCAACATGCAGTGTTTCCTTGATTGAATTGGGTCTCACACAAATATTTGCGTCTAGAGCCTTTGCATTGAGGGCTATCTGAAAACGGCTGTGGCGCTGAAGTTGCCTGTGAATGTGGAGTTGGTGGCATGTGAAACCCGCATGTGGAGCATTCGTTTGTGTGGGATGCTCTATCAGGTTCATTTCTGTCCTAGCCATACAAAATGCACTAAGCATAGAGCGTGAAAACTGAGTTTCCTTGAGAGCTGCTTGGAAGCCTGATGGTGTGTGAAGTTAGTGAGCCAAATGGAGTTGTTCTCCCACAAGAACCACTCGGCTGATCCTTCTTCAATATGCCCTTCACCAACATGCAGTGTTTCCTTGATTGAATTAGCTCTCACACCAATATTTGCGTCTAGAGCCTTTGCATTGAGGGCTATCTGAAAATGGCTGTGGCGCTGAAGTTGCCTGTGAATGTGGAGTTGGTGGCATGTGAAACCCGCATGTGGAGCATTCGTTTGTGTGGGATGCTCTACCA
>NW_026700213.1:0-32942 GCF_030435755.1 Ochotona princeps
TCTTGTGGGAGAACAACTCTATTTGGCTCACTAACTTCACACACCATCAGGCTTCCAAGCAGCTCTCAAGGAAACTCAGTTTTCACACTCTATGCTTAGTGCTCTTTGTGTGCATTATCTAGGAATGAATCTGGTAGAGCATCCCACACAAACGAATGCTCCACATGCGGGTTTCACATGCCACCAACTCCACATTCACAGGCAACTTCAGCGCCACAGCCGTTTTCAGATAGCCCTCAATGCAAAGGCTCTAGACGCAAATATTGGTGTGAGAGCTAATTCAATCAAGGAAACACTGCATGTTGGTGAAGGGCATATTGAAGAAGGATCAGCCGAGTGGTTCTTGTGGGAGAACAACTCCATTTGGCTCACTAACTTCACACACCATCAGGCTTCCAAGCAGTTCTCAAGGAAACTCAGTTTTCACACTCTATGCTTAGTGCCCTTTGAGTGCATTATCTAGGAATGAACCTGGTAGAGCATCCCACACAAACGAATGCTCCACATGCGGGTTTCACATGCTACCAACTCCACATTCACAGGCAACTTCAGCGCCACAGCCGTTTTCAGATAGCCCTCAATGCAAAGGCTCTAGACGCAAATATTGGTGTGAGAGCTAATTCAATCAAGGAAACACTGCATGTTGGTGAAGGGCATATTGAAGAAGGATCAGCCGAGTGGTTCTTGTGGGAGAACAACTCCATTTGGCTCACTAACTTCACACACCATCAGGCTTCCAAGCAGCTCTCAAGGAAACTCAGTTTTCACACTCTATGCTTAGTGCCCTTTGAGTGCCTAGGACTGAAATGAAGTTTGGTCAGCATCCCACACAAAGGAATGCTCCACATGCGGGTTTCACATGCCACCAACTCCACATTCACAGGCAACTTCAGCGCCACAGCCGTTTTCAGATAGCCCTCAATGCAAAGGCTCTAGACGCAAATATTGGTGTGAGAGCTAATTCAATCAAGGAAACACTGCATGTTGGTGAAGGGCATATTGAAGAAGGATCAGCCGAGTGGTTCTTGTGGGAGAACAACTCCATTTGGCTCACTAACTTCACACACCATCAGGCTTCCAAGCAGCTCTCAAGGAAACTCAGTTTTCACACTCTATGCTTAGTGCCCTTTGAGTGCATTATCTAGGAATGAACCTGGTAGAGCATCCCACACAAACGAATGCTCCACATGCGGGTTTCACATGCCACCAACTCCACATTCACAGGCAACTTCAGCGCCACAGCCGTTTTCAGATAGCCCTCAATGCAAAGGCTCTAGACGCAAATATTGGTGTGAGAGCTAATTCAATCAAGGAAACACTGCATGTTGGTGAAGGGCATATTGAAGAAGGATCAGCCGAGTGGTTCTTGTGGGAGAACAACTCCATTTGGCTCACTAACTTCACAGACCATCAGGCTTCCAAGCAGCTCTCAAGGAAACTCAGTTTTCACACTCTATCCTTAGTGCCCTTTGAGTGCCTAGGACTGAAATGAAGTTTGGTCAGCATCCCACACAAACGAATGCTCCACATGCGGGTTTCACATGCCACCAACTCCACATTCACAGGCAACTTCAGCGCCACAGCCGTTTTCAGATAGCCCTCAATGCAAAGGCTCTAGACGCAAATATTGGTGTGAGAGCTAATTCAATCAAGGAAACACTGCATGTTGGTGAAGGGCATATTGAAGAAGGATCAGCCGAGTGGTTCTTGTGGGAGAACAACTCCATTTGGCTCACTAACTTCACACACCATCAGGCTTCCAAGCAGTTCTCAAGGAAACTCAGTTTTCACACTCTATGCTTAGTGCCCTTTGAGTGCATTATCTAGGAATGAACCTGGTAGAGCATCCCACACAAACGAATGCTCCACATGCGGGTTTCACATGCCACCAACTCCACATTCACAGGCAACTTCAGCGCCACAGCCGTTTTCAGATAGCCCTCAATGCAAAGGCTCTAGACGCAAATATTGGTGTGAGAGCTAATTCAATCAAGGAAACACTGCATGTTGGTGAAGGGCATATTGAAGAAGGATCAGCCGAGTGGTTCTTGTGGGAGAACAACTCCATTTGGCTCACTAACTTCACACACCATCAGGCTTCCAAACAGCTCTCAAGGAAACTCAGTTTTCACACTCTATGCTTAGTGCCCTTTGAATGCATTATCAAGGAATGAACCTGGTAGAGCATCCCACACAAACGAATGCTCCACATGCGGGTTTCACATGCCACCAACTCCACATTCACAGGCAACTTCAGCGCCACAGCCGTTTTCAGATAGCCCTCAATGCAAAGGCTCTAGACGCAAATATTGGTGTGAGAGCTAATTCAATCAAAGAAACACTGCATGTTGGTGAAGGGCATATTGAAGAAGGATCAGCCGAGTGGTTCTTGTGGGAGAACAACTCCATTTGGCTCACTAACTTCACACACCATCAGGCTTCCAAGCAGCTCTCAAGGAAACTCAGTTTTCACACTCTATGCTTAGTGCCCTTTGAGTGCATTATCTAGTAATGAACTTGGTAGAGCATCCCACACAAACGAATGCTCCACATGCGGGTTTCACATGCCACCAACTCCACATTCACAGGCAACTTCAGCGCCACAGCCGTTTTCAGATAGCCCTCAATGCAAAGGCTCTAGACGCAAATATTGGTGTGAGAGCTAATTCAATCAAGGAAACACTGCATGTTGGTGAAGGGCATATTGAAGAAGGATCAGCCGAGTGGTTCTTGTGGGAGAACAACTCCATTTGGCTCACTAACTTCACACACCATCAGGCTTCCAAGCAGCTCTCAAGGAAACTCAGTTTTCACACTCTATGCTTAGTGCCCTTTGAGTGCCTAGGACTGAAATGAAGTTTGGTCAGCATCCCACACAAACGAATGCTCCACATGCGGGTTTCACATGCCACCAACTCCACATTCACAGGCAACTTCAGCGCCACAGCCGTTTTCAGATAGCCCTCAATGCAAAGGCTCTAGACGCAAATATTGGTGTGAGAGCTAATTCAATCAAGGAAACACTGCATGTTGGTGAAGGGCATATTGAAGAAGGATCAGCCGAGTGGTTCTTGTGGGAGAACAACTCCATTTGGCTCACTAACTTCACACACCATCAGGCTTCCAAGCAGCTCTCAAGGAAACTCAGTTTTCACACTCTATGCTTAGTGCCCTTTGAGTGCATTATCTAGGAATGAACCTGGTAGAGCATCCCACACAAACGAATGCTCCACATGCGGGTTTCACATGCCACCAACTCCACATTCACAGGCAACTTCAGCGCCACAGCCGTTTTCAGATAGCCCTCAATGCAAAGGCTCTAGACGCAAATATTGGTGTGAGAGCTAATTCAATCAAGGAAACACTGCATGTTGGTGAAGGGCATATTGAAGAAGGATCAGCCGAGTGGTTCTTGTGGGAGAACAACTCCATTTGGCTCACTAACTTCACACACCATCAGGCTTCCAAGCAGTTCTCAAGGAAACTCAGTTTTCACACTCTATGCTTAGTGCCCTTTGAGTGCATTATCTAGGAATGAACCTGGTAGAGCATCCCACACAAACGAATGCTCCACATGCGGGTTTCACATGCCACCAACTCCACATTCACAGGCAACTTCAGCGCCACAGCCGTTTTCAGATAGCCCTCAATGCAAAGGCTCTAGACGCAAATATTGGTGTGAGAGCTAATTCAATCAAGGAAACACTGCATGTTGGTGAAGGGCATATTGAAGAAGGATCAGCCGAGTGGTTCTTGTGGGAGAACAACTCCATTTGGCTCACTAACTTCACACACCATCAGGCTTCCAAACAGCTCTCAAGGAAACTCAGTTTTCACACTCTATGCTTAGTGCCCTTTGAATGCATTATCAAGGAATGAACCTGGTAGAGCATCCCACACAAACGAATGCTCCACATGCGGGTTTCACATGCCACCAACTCCACATTCACAGGCAACTTCAGCGCCACAGCCGTTTTCAGATAGCCCTCAATGCAAAGGCTCTAGACGCAAATATTGGTGTGAGAGCTAATTCAATCAAGAAACACTGCATGTTGGTGAAGGGCATATTGAAGAAGGATCAGCCGAGTGGTTCTTGTGGGAGAACAACTCCATTTGGCTCACTAACTTCACACACCATCAGGCTTCCAAGCAGCTCTCAAGGAAACTCAGTTTTCACACTCTATGCTTAGTGCCCTTTGAGTGCATTATCTAGGAATGAACCTGGTAGAGCATCCCACACAAACGAATGCTCCACATGCGGGTTTCACATGCCACCAACTCCACATTCACAGGCAACTTCAGCGCCACAGCCGTTTTCAGATAGCCCTCAATGCAAAGGCTCTAGACGCAAATATTGGTGTGAGAGCTAATTCAATCAAGGAAACACTGCATGTTGGTGAAGGGCATATTGAAGAAGGATCAGCCGAGTGGTTCTTGTGGGAGAACAACTCCATTTGGCTCACTAACTTCACACACCATCAGGCTTCCAAGCAGCTCTCAAGGAAACTCAGTTTTCACACTCTATGCTTAGTGCCCTTTGAGTGCCTAGGACTGAAATGAAGTTTGGTCAGCATCCCACACAAACGAATGCTCCACATGCGGGTTTCACATGCCACCAACTCCACATTCACAGGCAACTTCAGCGCCACAGCCGTTTTCAGATAGCCCTCAATGCAAAGGCTCTAGACGCAAATATTGGTGTGAGAGCTAATTCAATCAAAGAAACACTGCATGTTGGTGAAGGGCATATTGAAGAAGGATCAGCCGAGTGGTTCTTGTGGGAGAACAACTCCATTTGGCTCACTAACTTCACACACCATCAGGCTTCCAAGCAGCTCTCAAGGAAACTCAGTTTTCACACTCTATGCTTAGTGCCCTTTGAGTGCATTATCTAGGAATGAACCTGGTAGAGCATCCCACACAAACGAATGCTCCACATGCGGGTTTCACATGCCACCAACTCCACATTCACAGGCAACTTCAGCGCCACAGCCGTTTTCAGATAGCCCTCAATGCAAAGGCTCTAGACGCAAATATTGGTGTGAGAGCTAATTCAATCAAGGAAACACTGCATGTTGGTGAAGGGCATATTGAAGAAGGATCAGCCGAGTGGTTCTTGTGGGAGAACAACTCCATTTGGCTCACTAACTTCACACACCATCAGGCTTCCAAGCAGCTCTCAAGGAAACTCAGTTTTCACACTCTATGCTTAGTGCCCTTTGAGTGCATTATCTAGGAATGAACCTGGTAGAGCATCCCACACAAACGAATGCTCCACATGCGGGTTTCACATGCCACCAACTCCACATTCACAGGCAACTTCAGCGCCACAGCCGTTTTCAGATAGCCCTCAATGCAAAGGCTCTAGACGCAAATATTGGTGTGAGAGCTAATTCAATCAAGGAAACACTGCATGTTGGTGAAGGGCATATTGAAGAAGGATCAGCCGAGTGGTTCTTGTGGGAGAACAACTCCATTTGGCTCACTAACTTCACACACCATCAGGCTTCCAAACAGCTCTCAAGGAAACTCAGTTTTCACACTCTATGCTTAGTGCCCTTTGAATGCATTATCAAGGAATGAACCTGGTAGAGCATCCCACACAAACGAATGCTCCACATGCGGGTTTCACATGCCACCAACTCCACATTCACAGGCAACTTCAGCGCCACAGCCGTTTTCAGATAGCCCTCAATGCAAAGGCTCTAGACGCAAATATTGGTGTGAGAGCTAATTCAATCAAAGAAACACTGCATGTTGGTGAAGGGCATATTGAAGAAGGATCAGCCGAGTGGTTCTTGTGGGAGAACAACTCCATTTGGCTCACTAACTTCACACACCATCAGGCTTCCAAGCAGCTCTCAAGGAAACTCAGTTTTCACACTCTATGCTTAGTGCCCTTTGAGTGCATTATCTAGGAATGAACCTGGTAGAGCATCCCACAGAAACGAATGCTCCACATGCGGGTTTCACATGCCACCAACTCCACATTCACAGGCAACTTCAGCGCCACAGCCGTTTTCAGATAGCCCTCAATGCAAAGGCTCTAGACGCAAATATTGGTGTGAGAGCTAATTCAATCAAGGAAACACTGCATGTTGGTGAAGGGCATATTGAAGAAGGATCAGCCGAGTGGTTCTTGTGGGAGAACAACTCCATTTGGCTCACTAACTTCACACACCATCAGGCTTCCAAGCAGCTCTCAAGGAAACTCAGTTTTCACACTCTATGCTTAGTGCCCTTTGAGTGCCTAGGACTGAAATGAAGTTTGGTCAGCATCCCACACAAACGAATGCTCCACATGCGGGTTTCACATGCCACCAACTCCACATTCACAGGCAACTTCAGCGCCACAGCCGTTTTCAGATAGCCCTCAATGCAAAGGCTCTAGACGCAAATATTGGTGTGAGAGCTAATTCAATCAAGGAAACACTGCATGTTGGTGAAGGGCATATTGAAGAAGGATCAGCCGAGTGGTTCTTGTGGGAGAACAACTCCATTTGGCTCACTAACTTCACACACCATCAGGCTTCCAAGCAGCTCTCAAGGAAACTCAGTTTTCACACTCTATGCTTAGTGCCCTTTGAGTGCATTATCTAGGAATGAACCTGGTAGAGCATCCCACACAAACGAATGCTCCACATGCGGGTTTCACATGCCACCAACTCCACATTCACAGGCAACTTCAGCGCCACAGCCGTTTTCAGATAGCCCCCAATGCAAAGGCTCTAGACGCAAATATTGGTGTGAGAGCTAATTCAATCAAGGAAACACTGCATGTTGGTGAAGGGCATATTGAAGAAGGATCAGCCGAGTGGTTCTTGTGGGAGAACAACTCTATTTGGCTCACTAACTTCACACACCATCAGGCTTCCAAGCAGCTCTCAAGGAAACTCAGTTTTCACACTCTATGCTTAGTGCTCTTTGTGTGCATTATCTAGGAATGAATCTGGTAGAGCATCCCACACAAACGAATGCTCCACATGCGGGTTTCACATGCCACCAACTCCACATTCACAGGCAACTTCAGCGCCACAGCCGTTTTCAGATAGCCCTCAATGCAAAGGCTCTAGACGCAAATATTGGTGTGAGAGCTAATTCAATCAAGGAAACACTGCATGTTGGTGAAGGGCATATTGAAGAAGGATCAGCCGAGTGGTTCTTGTGGGAGAACAACTCCATTTGGCTCACTAACTTCACACACCATCAGGCTTCCAAGCAGTTCTCAAGGAAACTCAGTTTTCACACTCTATGCTTAGTGCCCTTTGAGTGCATTATCTAGGAATGAACCTGGTAGAGCATCCCACACAAACGAATGCTCCACATGCGGGTTTCACATGCTACCAACTCCACATTCACAGGCAACTTCAGCGCCACAGCCGTTTTCAGATAGCCCTCAATGCAAAGGCTCTAGACGCAAATATTGGTGTGAGAGCTAATTCAATCAAGGAAACACTGCATGTTGGTGAAGGGCATATTGAAGAAGGATCAGCCGAGTGGTTCTTGTGGGAGAACAACTCCATTTGGCTCACTAACTTCACACACCATCAGGCTTCCAAGCAGCTCTCAAGGAAACTCAGTTTTCACACTCTATGCTTAGTGCCCTTTGAGTGCATTATCTAGGAATGAACCTGGTAGAGCATCCCACACAAACGAATGCTCCACATGCGGGTTTCACATGCCACCAACTCCACATTCACAGGCAACTTCAGCGCCACAGCCGTTTTCAGATAGCCCTCAATGCAAAGGCTCTAGACGCAAATATTGGTGTGAGAGCTAATTCAATCAAGGAAACACTGCATGTTGGTGAAGGGCATATTGAAGAAGGATCAGCCGAGTGGTTCTTGTGGGAGAACAACCCCATTTGGCTCACTAACTTCACACACCATCAGGCTTCCAAGCAGTTCTCAAGGAAACTCAGTTTTCACACTCTATGCTTAGTGCCCTTTGAGTGCATTATCTAGGAATGAACCTGGTAGAGCATCCCACACAAACGAATGCTCCACATGCGGGTTTCACATGCCACCAACTCCACATTCACAGGCAACTTCAGCGCCACAGCCGTTTTCAGATAGCCCTCAATGCAAAGGCTCTAGACGCAAATATTGGTGTGAGAGCTAATTCAATCAAGGAAACACTGCATGTTGGTGAAGGGCATATTGAAGAAGGATCAGCCGAGTGGTTCTTGTGGGAGAACAACTCCATTTGGCTCACTAACTTCACACACCATCAGGCTTCCAAACAGCTCTCAAGGAAACTCAGTTTTCACACTCTATGCTTAGTGCCCTTTGAATGCATTATCTAGGAATGAACCTGGTAGAGCATCCCACACAAACGAATGCTCCACATGCGGGTTTCACATGCCACCAACTCCACATTCACAGGCAACTTCAGCGCCACAGCCGTTTTCAGATAGCCCTCAATGCAAAGGCTCTAGACGCAAATATTGGTGTGAGAGCTAATTCAATCAAAGAAACACTGCATGTTGGTGAAGGGCATATTGAAGAAGGATCAGCCGAGTGGTTCTTGTGGGAGAACAACTCCATTTGGCTCACTAACTTCACACACCATCAGGCTTCCAAGCAGCTCTCAAGGAAACTCAGTTTTCACACTCTATGCTTAGTGCCCTTTGAGTGCATTATCTAGGAATGAACCTGGTAGAGCATCCCACACAAACGAATGCTCCACATGCGGGTTTCACATGCCACCAACTCCACATTCACAGGCAACTTCAGCGCCACAGCCGTTTTCAGATAGCCCTCAATGCAAAGGCTCTAGACACAAATATTGGTGTGAGAGCTAATTCAATCAAGGAAACACTGCATGTTGGTGAAGGGCATATTGAAGAAGGATCAGCCGAGTGGTTCTTGTGGGAGAACAACTCCATTTGGCTCACTAACTTCACACACCATCAGGCTTCCAAGCAGCTCTCAAGGAAACTCAGTTTTCACACTCTATGCTTAGTGCCCTTTGAGTGCCTAGGACAGAAATGAAGTTTGGTCAGCATCCCACACAAACGAATGCTCCACATGCGGGTTTCACATGCCACCAACTCCACATTCACAGGCAACTTCAGCGCCACAGCCGTTTTCAGATAGCCCTCAATGCAAAGGCTCTAGACGCAAATATTGGTGTGAGAGCTAATTCAATCAAGGAAACACTGCATGTTGGTGAAGGGCATATTGAAGAAGGATCAGCCGAGTGGTTCTTGTGGGAGAACAACTCCATTTGGCTCACTAACTTCACACACCATCAGGCTTCCAAGCAGCTCTCAAGGAAACTCAGTTTTACACTCTATGCTTAGTGCCCTTTGAGTGCATTATCTAGGAATGAACCTGGTAGAGCATCCCACACAAACGAATGCTCCACATGCGGGTTTCACATGCCACCAACTCCACATTCACAGGCAAATTCAGCGCCACAGCCATTTTCAGATAGCCCCCAATGCAAAGGCTCTAGACGCAAATTATTGGTGTGAGAGCTAATTCAATCAAGGAAACACTGCATGTTGGTGAAGGGCATATTGAAGAAGGATCAGCCGAGTGGTTCTTGTGGGAGAACAACTCCATTTGGCTCACTAACTTCACACACCATCAGGCTTCCAAGCAGCTCTCAAGGAAACTCAGTTTTCACACTCTATGCTTAGTGCCCTTTGAGTGCCTAGGACTGAAATGAAGTTTGGTAGAGCATCCCACACAAACGAATGCTCCACATGCGGGTTTCACATGCCACCAACTCCACATTCACAGGCAACTTCAGCGCCACAGCCGTTTTCAGATAGCCCTCAATGCAAAGGCTCTAGACGCAAATATTGGTGTGAGAGCTAATTCAATCAAGGAAACACTGCATGTTGGTGAAGGGCATATTGAAGAAGGATCAGCCGAGTGGTTCTTGTGGGAGAACAACTCCATTTGGCTCACTAACTTCACACACCATCAGGCTTCCAAGCAGCTCTCAAGGAAACTCAGTTTTCACACTCTATGCTTAGTGCCCTTTGAGTGCATTATCTAGGAATGAACCTGGTAGAGCATCCCACACAAACGAATGCTCCACATGCGGGTTTCACATGCCACCAACTCCACATTCACAGGCAAACTTCAGCGCCACAGCCGTTTTCAGATAGCCCTCAATGCAAAGGCTCTAGACGCAAATATTGGTGTGAGAGCTAATTCAATCAAGGAAACACTGCATGTTGGTGAAGGGCATATTGAAGAAGGATCAGCCGAGTGGTTCTTGTGGGAGAACAACTCCATTTGGCTCACTAACTTCACACACCATCAGGCTTCCAAGCAGCTCTCAAGGAAACTCAGTTTTCACACTCTATGCTTAGTGCTCTTTGTGTGCCCAGGACTGAAATGAAGCTTGGTCAGCATCCCACACAAACGAATGCTCCACATGCGGGTTTCACATGCCACCAACTCCACATTCACAGGCAACTTCAGCGCCACAGCCGTTTTCAGATAGCCCTCAATGCAAAGGCTCTAGACGCAAATATTGGTGTGAGAGCTAATTCAATCAAGGAAACACTGCATGTTGGTGAAGGGCATATTGAAGAAGGATCAGCCGAGTGGTTCTTGTGGGAGAACAACTCCATTTAGCTCACTAACTTCACACACCATCAGGCTTCCAAGCAGCTCTCAAGGAAACTCAGTTTTCACACTCTATGCTTAGTGCCCTTTGAGTGCATTATCTAGGAATGAACCTGGTAGAGCATCCCACACAAACGAATGCTCCACATGCGGGTTTCACATGCCACCAACTCCACATTCACAGGCAACTTCAGCGCCACAGCCGTTTTCAGATAGCCCTCAATGCAAAGGCTCTAGACGCAAATATTGGTGTGAGAGCTAATTCAATCAAGGAAACACTGCATGTTGGTGAAGGGCATATTGAAGAAGGATCAGCCGAGTGGTTCTTGTGGGAGAACAACTCCATTTGGCTCACTAACTTCACACACCATCAGGCTTCCAAACAGCTCTCAAGGAAACTCAGTTTTCACACTCTATGCTTAGTGCCCTTTGAATGCATTATCAAGGAATGAACCTGGTAGAGCATCCCACACAAACGAATGCTCCACATGCGGGTTTCACATGCCACCAACTCCACATTCACAGGCAACTTCAGCGCCACAGCCGTTTTCAGATAGCCCTCAATGCAAAGGCTCTAGACGCAAATATTGGTGTGAGAGCTAATTCAATCAAAGAAACACTGCATGTTGGTGAAGGGCATATTGAAGAAGGATCAGCCGAGTGGTTCTTGTGGGAGAACAACTCCATTTGGCTCACTAACTTCACACACCATCAGGCTTCCAAGCAGCTCTCAAGGAAACTCAGTTTTCACACTCTATGCTTAGTGCCCTTTGAGTGCATTATCTAGGAATGAACCTGGTAGAGCATCCCACACAAACGAATGCTCCACATGCGGGTTTCACATGCCACCAACTCCACATTCACAGGCAACTTCAGCGCCACAGCCGTTTTCAGATAGCCCTCAATGCAAAGGCTCTAGACGCAAATATTGGTGTGAGAGCTAATTCAATCAAAGAAACACTGCATGTTGGTGAAGGGCATATTGAAGAAGGATCAGCCGAGTGGTTCTTGTGGGAGAACAACTCCATTTGGCTCACTAACTTCACACACCATCAGGCTTCCAAGCAGCTCTCAAGGAAACTCAGTTTCCACACTCTATGCTTAGTGCCCTTTGAGTGCCTAGGACTGAAATGAAGTTTGGTCAGCATCCCACACAAACGAATGCTCCACATGCGGGTTTCACATGCCACCAACTCCACATTCACAGGCAACTTCAGCGCCACAGCCGTTTTCAGATAGCCCCCAATGCAAAGGCTCTAGACGCAAATATTGGTGTGAGAGCTAATTCAATCAAGGAAACACTGCATGTTGGTGAAGGGCATATTGAAGAAGGATCAGCCGAGTGGTTCTTGTGGGAGAACAACTCCATTTGGCTCACTAACTTCACACACCATCAGGCTTCCAAGCAGCTCTCAAGGAAACTCAGTTTTCACACTCTATGCTTAGTGCCCTTTGAGTGCCTAGGACTGAAATGAAGTTTGGTCAGCATCCCACACAAAGGAATGCTCCACATGCGGGTTTCACATGCCACCAACTCCACATTCACAGGCAACTTCAGCGCCACAGCCGTTTTCAGATAGCCCTCAATGCAAAGGCTCTAGACGCAAATATTGGTGTGAGAGCTAATTCAATCAAGGAAACACTGCATGTTGGTGAAGGGCATATTGAAGAAGGATCAGCCGAGTGGTTCTTGTGGGAGAACAACTCCATTTGGCTCACTAACTTCACACACCATCAGGCTTCCAAGCAGCTCTCAAGGAAACTCAGTTTTCACACTCTATGCTTAGTGCCCTTTGAGTGCATTATCTAGGAATGAACCTGGTAGAGCATCCCACACAAACGAATGCTCCACATGCGGGTTTCACATGCCACCAACTCCACATTCACAGGCAACTTCAGCGCCACAGCCGTTTTCAGATAGCCCTCAATGCAAAGGCTCTAGACGCAAATATTGGTGTGAGAGCTAATTCAATCAAGGAAACACTGCATGTTGGTGAAGGGCATATTGAAGAAGGATCAGCCGAGTGGTTCTTGTGGGAGAACAACTCCATTTGGCTCACTAACTTCACACACCATCAGGCTTCCAAGCAGCTCTCAAGGAAACTCAGTTTTCACACTCTATGCTTAGTGCCCTTTGAATGCATTATCAAGGAATGAACCTGGTAGAGCATCCCACACAAACGAATGCTCCACATGCGGGTTTCACATGCCACCAACTCCACATTCACAGGCAACTTCAGCGCCACAGCCGTTTTCAGATAGCCCTCAATGCAAAGGCTCTAGACGCAAATATTGGTGTGAGAGCTAATTCAATCAAGGAAACACTGCATGTTGGTGAAGGGCATATTGAAGAAGGATCAGCCGAGTGGTTCTTGTGGGAGAACAACTCCATTTGGCTCACTAACTTCACACACCATCAGGCTTCCAAGCAGCTCTCAAGGAAACTCAGTTTTCACACTCTATGCTTAGTGCCCTTTGAGTGCATTATCTAGGAATGAACCTGGTAGAGCATCCCACACAAACGAATGCTCCACATGCGGGTTTCACATGCCACCAACTCCACATTCACAGGCAACTTCAGCGCCACAGCCCTTTTCACATAGCCCTCAATGCAAAGGCTCTAGACACAAATATTGGTGTGAGAGCTAATTCAATCAAGGAAACACTGCATGTTGGTGAAGGGCATATTGAAGAAGGATCAGCCGAGTGGTTCTTGTGGGAGAACAACTCCATTTGGCTCACTAACTTCACACACCATCAGGCTTCCAAGCAGCTCTCAAGGAAACTCAGTTTTCACACTCTATGCTTAGTGCCCTTTGAGTGCCTAGGACAGAAATGAAGTTTGGTCAGCATCCCACACAAACGAATGCTCCACATGCGGGTTTCACATGCCACCAACTCCACATTCACAGGCAACTTCAGCGCCACAGCCGTTTTCAGATAGCCCTCAATGCAAAGGCTCTAGACGCAAATATTGGTGTGAGAGCTAATTCAATCAAGGAAACACTGCATGTTGGTGAAGGGCATATTGAAGAAGGATCAGCCGAGTGGTTCTTGTGGGAGAACAACTCCATTTGGCTCACTAACTTCACACACCATCAGGCTTCCAAGCAGCTCTCAAGGAAACTCAGTTTTACACTCTATGCTTAGTGCCCTTTGAGTGCATTATCTAGGAATGAACCTGGTAGAGCATCCCACACAAACGAATGCTCCACATGCGGGTTTCACATGCCACCAACTCCACATTCACAGGCAACTTCAGCGCCACAGCCATTTTCAGATAGCCCTCAATGCAAAGGCTCTAGACGCAAATATTGGTGTGAGAGCTAATTCAATCAAGGAAACACTGCATGTTGGTGAAGGGCATATTGAAGAAGGATCAGCCGAGTGGTTCTTGTGGGAGAACAACTCCATTTGGCTCACTAACTTCACACACCATCAGGCTTCCAAGCAGCTCTCAAGGAAACTCAGTTTTCACACTCTATGCTTAGTGCCCTTTGAGTGCCTAGGACTGAAATGAAGTTTGGTCAGCATCCCACACAAACGAATGCTCCACATGCGGGTTTCACATGCCACCAACTCCACATTCACAGGCAACTTCAGCGCCACAGCCGTTTTCAGATAGCCCTCAATGCAAAGGCTCTAGACGCAAATATTGGTGTGAGAGCTAATTCAATCAAGGAAACACTGCATGTTGGTGAAGGGCATATTGAAGAAGGATCAGCCGAGTGGTTCTTGTGGGAGAACAACTCCATTTGGCTCACTAACTTCACACACCATCAGGCTTCCAAGCAGCTCTCAAGGAAACTCAGTTTTCACACTCTATGCTTAGTGCCCTTTGAGTGCCTAGGACTGAAATGAAGTTTGGTCAGCATCCCACACAAACGAATGCTCCACATGCGGGTTTCACATGCCACCAACTCCACATTCACAGGCAACTTCAGCGCCACAGCCGTTTTCAGATAGCCCTCAATGCAAAGGCTCTAGACGCAAATATTGGTGTGAGAGCTAATTCAATCAAGGAAACACTGCATGTTGGTGAAGGGCATATTGAAGAAGGATCAGCCGAGTGGTTCTTGTGGGAGAACAACTCCATTTGGCTCACTAACTTCACACACCATCAGGCTTCCAAGCAGCTCTCAAGGAAACTCAGTTTTCACACTCTATGCTTAGTGCCCTTCGAGTGCATTATCTAGGAATGAACCTGGTAGAGCATCCCACACAAACGAATGCTCCACATGCGGGTTTCACATGCCACCAACTCCACATTCACAGGCAACTTCAGCGCCACAGCCGTTTTCAGATAGCCCTCAATGCAAAGGCTCTAGACGCAAATATTTGTGTGAGAGCTAATTCAATCAAGGAAACACTGCATGTTGGTGAAGGGCATATTGAAGAAGGATCAGCCGAGTGGTTCTTGTGGGAGAACAACTCCATTTGGCTCACTAACTTCACACACCATCAGGCTTCCAAGCAGCTCTCAAGGAAACTCAGTTTTCACACTCTATGCTTAGTGCTCTTTGTGTGCCCAGGACTGAAATGAAGCTTGGTCAGCATCCCACACAAACGAATGCTCCACATGCGGGTTTCACATGCCACCAACTCCACATTCACAGGCAACTTCAGCGCCACAGCCGTTTTCAGATAGCCCTCAATGCAAAGGCTCTAGACGCAAATATTGGTGTGAGAGCTAATTCAATCAAGGAAACACTGCATGTTGGTGAAGGGCATATTGAAGAAGGATCAGCCGAGTGGTTCTTGTGGGAGAACAACTCCATTTAGCTCACTAACTTCACACACCATCAGGCTTCCAAGCAGCTCTCAAGGAAACTCAGTTTTCACACTCTATGCTTAGTGCCCTTTGAGTGCATTATCTAGGAATGAACCTGGTAGAGCATCCCACACAAACGAATGCTCCACATGCGGGTTTCACATGCCACCAACTCCACATTCACAGGCAACTTCAGCGCCACAGCCGTTTTCAGATAGCCCTCAATGCAAAGGCTCTAGACGCAAATATTGGTGTGAGAGCTAATTCAATCAAGGAAACACTGCATGTTGGTGAAGGGCATATTGAAGAAGGATCAGCCGAGTGGTTCTTGTGGGAGAACAACTCCATTTGGCTCACTAACTTCACACACCATCAGGCTTCCAAACAGCTCTCAAGGAAACTCAGTTTTCACATTCTATGCTTAGTGCCCCTTGAATGCATTATCAAGGAATGAACCTGGTAGAGCATCCCACACAAACGAATGCTCCACATGCGGGTTTCACATGCCACCAACTCCACATTCACAGGCAACTTCAGCGCCACAGCCGTTTTCAGATAGCCCTCAATGCAAAGGCTCTAGACGCAAATATTGGTGTGAGAGCTAATTCAATCAAAGAAACACTGCATGTTGGTGAAGGGCATATTGAAGAAGGATCAGCCGAGTGGTTCTTGTGGGAGAACAACTCCATTTGGCTCACTAACTTCACACACCATCAGGCTTCCAAGCAGCTCTCAAGGAAACTCAGTTTTCACACTCTATGCTTAGTGCCCTTTGAGTGCATTATCTAGGAATGAACCTGGTAGAGCATCCCACACAAACGAATGCTCCACATGCGGGTTTCACATGCCACCAACTCCACATTCACAGGCAACTTCAGCGCCACAGCCGTTTTCAGATAGCCCTCAATGCAAAGGCTCTAGACGCAAATATTGGTGTGAGAGCTAATTCAATCAAAGAAACACTGCATGTTGGTGAAGGGCATATTGAAGAAGGATCAGCCGAGTGGTTCTTGTGGGAGAACAACTCCATTTGGCTCACTAACTTCACACACCATCAGGCTTCCAAGCAGCTCTCAAGGAAACTCAGTTTTCACACTCTATGCTTAGTGCCCTTTGAGTGCCTAGGACTGAAATGAAGTTTGGTCAGCATCCCACACAAACGAATGCTCCACATGCGGGTTTCACATGCCACCAACTCCACATTCACAGGCAACTTCAGCGCCACAGCCGTTTTCAGATAGCCCTCAATGCAAAGGCTCTAGACGCAAATATTGGTGTGAGAGCTAATTCAATCAAGGAAACACTGCATGTTGGTGAAGGGCATATTGAAGAAGGATCAGCCGAGTGGTTCTTGTGGGAGAACAACTCCATTTGGCTCACTAACTTCACACACCATCAGGCTTCCAAGCAGCTCTCAAGGAAACTCAGTTTTCACACTCTATGCTTAGTGCCCTTTGAGTGCATTATCTAGGAATGAACCTGGTAGAGCATCCCACACAAACGAATGCTCCACATGCGGGTTTCACATGCCACCAACTCCACATTCACAGGCAACTTCAGCGCCACAGCCGTTTTCAGATAGCCCCCAATGCAAAGGCTCTAGACGCAAATATTGGTGTGAGAGCTAATTCAATCAAGGAAACACTGCATGTTGGTGAAGGGCATATTGAAGAAGGATCAGCCGAGTGGTTCTTGTGGGAGAACAACTCCATTTGGCTCACTAACTTCACACACCATCAGGCTTCCAAGCAGCTCTCAAGGAAACTCAGTTTTCACACTCTATGCTTAGTGCCCTTTGAGTGCATTATCTAGGAATGAACCTGGTAGAGCATCCCACACAAACGAATGCTCCACATGCGGGTTTCACATGCCACCAACTCCACATTCACAGGCAACTTCAGCGCCACAGCCGTTTTCAGATAGCCCCCAATGCAAAGGCTCTAGACGCAAATATTGGTGTGAGAGCTAATTCAATCAAGGAAACACTGCATGTTGGTGAAGGGCATATTGAAGAAGGATCAGCCGAGTGGTTCTTGTGGGAGAACAACTCCATTTGGCTCACTAACTTCACACACCATCAGGCTTCCAAGCAGCTCTCAAGGAAACTCAGTTTTCACACTCTATGCTTAGTGCTCTTTGAGTGCCCAGGACTGAAATGAAGCTTGGTCAGCATCCCACACAAACGAATGCTCCACATGCGGGTTTCACATGCCACCAACTCCACATTCACAGGCAACTTCAGCGCCACAGCCGTTTTCAGATAGCCCTCAATGCAAAGGCTCTAGACGCAAATATTGGTGTGAGAGCTAATTCAATCAAGGAAACACTGCATGTTGGTGAAGGGCATATTGAAGAAGGATCAGCCGAGTGGTTCTTGTGGGAGAACAACTCCATTTGGCTCACTAACTTCACACACCATCAGGCTTCCAAGCAGTTCTCAAGGAAACTCAGTTTTCACACTCTATGCTTAGTGCCCTTTGAGTGCATTATCTAGGAATGAACCTGGTAGAGCATCCCACACAAACGAATGCTCCACATGCGGGTTTCACATGCCACCAACTCCACATTCACAGGCAACTTCAGCGCCACAGCCGTTTTCAGATAGCCCTCAATGCAAAGGCTCTAGACGCAAATATTGGTGTGAGAGCTAATTCAATCAAAGAAACACTGCATGTTGGTGAAGGGCATATTGAAGAAGGATCAGCCGAGTGGTTCTTGTGGGAGAACAACTCCATTTGGCTCACTAACTTCACACACCATCAGGCTTCCAAGCAGCTCTCAAGGAAACTCAGTTTTCACACTCTATGCTTAGTGCCCTTTGAGTGCATTATCTAGGAATGAACCTGGTAGAGCATCCCACACAAACGAATGCTCCACATGCGGGTTTCACATGCCACCAACTCCACATTCACAGGCAACTTCAGCGCCACAGCCGTTTTCAGATAGCCCTCAATGCAAAGGCTCTAGACGCAAATATTGGTGTGAGAGCTAATTCAATCAAGGAAACACTGCATGTTGGTGAAGGGCATATTGAAGAAGGATCAGCCGAGTGGTTCTTGTGGGAGAACAACTCCATTTGGCTCACTAACTTCACACACCATCAGGCTTCCAAACAGCTCTCAAGGAAACTCAGTTTTCACACTCTATGCTTAGTGCCCTTTGAGTGCATTATCTAGGAATGAACCTGGTAGAGCATCCCACACAAACGAATGCTCCACATGCGGGTTTCACATGCCACCAACTCCACATTCACAGGCAACTTCAGCGCCACAGCCGTTTTCAGATAGCCCTCAATGCAAAGGCTCTAGACGCAAATATTGGTGTGAGAGCTAATTCAATCAAGGAAACACTGCATGTTGGTGAAGGGCATATTGAAGAAGGATCAGCCGAGTGGTTCTTGTGGGAGAACAACTCCATTTGGCTCACTAACTTCACACACCATCAGGCTTCCAAGCAGCTCTCAAGGAAACTCAGTTTTCACACTCTATGCTTAGTGCCCTTTGAGTGCCTAGGACTGAAATGAAGTTTGGTCAGCATCCCACACAAACGAATGCTCCACATGCGGGTTTCACATGCCACCAACTCCACATTCACAGGCAACTTCAGCGCCACAGCCGTTTTCAGATAGCCCTCAATGCAAAGGCTCTAGACGCAAATATTGGTGTGAGAGCTAATTCAATCAAGGAAACACTGCATGTTGGTGAAGGGCATATTGAAGAAGGATCAGCCGAGTGGTTCTTGTGGGAGAACAACTCCATTTGGCTCACTAACTTCACACACCATCAGGCTTCCAAGCAGCTCTCAAGGAAACTCAGTTTTCACACTCTATGCTTAGTGCCCTTTGAGTGCATTATCTAGGAATGAACCTGGTAGAGCATCCCACACAAACGAATGCTCCACATGCGGGTTTCACATGCCACCAACTCCACATTCACAGGCAACTTCAGCGCCACAGCCGTTTTCAGATAGCCCTCAATGCAAAGGCTCTAGACGCAAATATTGGTGTGAGAGCTAATTCAATCAAGGAAACACTGCATGTTGGTGAAGGGCATATTGAAGAAGGATCAGCCGAGTGGTTCTTGTGGGAGAACAACTCCATTTGGCTCACTAACTTCACACACCATCAGGCTTCCAAACAGCTCTCAAGGAAACTCAGTTTTCACACTCTATGCTTAGTGCCCTTTGAGTGCATTATCTAGGAATGAACCTGGTAGAGCATCCCACACAAACGAATGCTCCACATGCGGGTTTCACATGCCACCAACTCCACATTCACAGGCAACTTCAGCGCCACAGCCGTTTTCAGATAGCCCTCAATGCAAAGGCTCTAGACGCAAATATTGGTGTGAGAGCTAATTCAATCAAGGAAACACTGCATGTTGGTGAAGGGCATATTGAAGAAGGATCAGCCGAGTGGTTCTTGTGGGAGAACAACTCCATTTGGCTCACTAACTTCACACACCATCAGGCTTCCAAGCAGCTCTCAAGGAAACTCAGTTTTCACACTCTATGCTTAGTGCCCTTTGAGTGCCTAGGACTGAAATGAAGTTTGGTCAGCATCCCACACAAACGAATGCTCCACATGCGGGTTTCACATGCCACCAACTCCACATTCACAGGCAACTTCAGCGCCACAGCCGTTTTCAGATAGCCCTCAATGCAAAGGCTCTAGACGCAAATATTGGTGTGAGAGCTAATTCAATCAAGGAAACACTGCATGTTGGTGAAGGGCATATTGAAGAAGGATCAGCCGAGTGGTTCTTGTGGGAGAACAACTCCATTTGGCTCACTAACTTCACACACCATCAGGCTTCCAAGCAGCTCTCAAGGAAACTCAGTTTTCACACTCTATGCTTAGTGCCCTTTGAGTGCATTATCTAGGAATGAACCTGGTAGAGCATCCCACACAAACGAATGCTCCACATGCGGGTTTCACATGCCACCAACTCCACATTCACAGGCAACTTCAGCGCCACAGCCGTTTTCAGATAGCCCCCAATGCAAAGGCTCTAGACGCAAATATTGGTGTGAGAGCTAATTCAATCAAGGAAACACTGCATGTTGGTGAAGGGCATATTGAAGAAGGATCAGCCGAGTGGTTCTTGTGGGAGAACAACTCCATTTGGCTCACTAACTTCACACACCATCAGGCTTCCAAGCAGCTCTCAAGGAAACTCAGTTTTCACACTCTATGCTTAGTGCCCTTTGAGTGCCTAGGACTGAAATGAAGTTTGGTCAGCATCCCACACAAACGAATGCTCCACATGCGGGTTTCACATGCCACCAACTCCACATTCACAGGCAACTTCAGCGCCACAGCCGTTTTCAGATAGCCCTCAATGCAAAGGCTCTAGACGCAAATATTGGTGTGAGAGCTAATTCAATCAAGGAAACACTGCATGTTGGTGAAGGGCATATTGAAGAAGGATCAGCCGAGTGGTTCTTGTGGGAGAACAACTCCATTTGGCTCACTAACTTCACACACCATCAGGCTTCCAAGCAGCTCTCAAGGAAACTCAGTTTTCACACTCTATGCTTAGTGCCCTTTGAGTGCCTAGGACTGAAATGAAGTTTGGTCAGCATCCCACACAAACGAATGCTCCACATGCGGGTTTCACATGCCACCAACTCCACATTCACAGGCAACTTCAGCGCCACAGCCGTTTTCAGATAGCCCTCAATGCAAAGGCTCTAGACGCAAATATTGGTGTGAGAGCTAATTCAATCAAGGAAACACTGCATGTTGGTGAAGGGCATATTGAAGAAGGATCAGCCGAGTGGTTCTTGTGGGAGAACAACTCCATTTGGCTCACTAACTTCACACACCATCAGGCTTCCAAGCAGCTCTCAAGGAAACTCAGTTTTCACACTCTATGCTTAGTGCCCTTCGAGTGCATTATCTAGGAATGAACCTGGTAGAGCATCCCACACAAACGAATGCTCCACATGCGGGTTTCACATGCCACCAACTCCACATTCACAGGCAACTTCAGCGCCACAGCCGTTTTCAGATAGCCCTCAATGCAAAGGCTCTAGACGCAAATATTTGTGTGAGAGCTAATTCAATCAAGGAAACACTGCATGTTGGTGAAGGGCATATTGAAGAAGGATCAGCCGAGTGGTTCTTGTGGGAGAACAACTCCATTTGGCTCACTAACTTCACACACCATCAGGCTTCCAAGCAGCTCTCAAGGAAACTCAGTTTTCACACTCTATGCTTAGTGCTCTTTGTGTGCCCAGGACTGAAATGAAGCTTGGTCAGCATCCCACACAAACGAATGCTCCACATGCGGGTTTCACATGCCACCAACTCCACATTCACAGGCAACTTCAGCGCCACAGCCGTTTTCAGATAGCCCTCAATGCAAAGGCTCTAGACGCAAATATTGGTGTGAGAGCTAATTCAATCAAGGAAACACTGCATGTTGGTGAAGGGCATATTGAAGAAGGATCAGCCGAGTGGTTCTTGTGGGAGAACAACTCCATTTAGCTCACTAACTTCACACACCATCAGGCTTCCAAGCAGCTCTCAAGGAAACTCAGTTTTCACACTCTATGCTTAGTGCCCTTTGAGTGCATTATCTAGGAATGAACCTGGTAGAGCATCCCACACAAACGAATGCTCCACATGCGGGTTTCACATGCCACCAACTCCACATTCACAGGCAACTTCAGCGCCACAGCCGTTTTCAGATAGCCCTCAATGCAAAGGCTCTAGACGCAAATATTGGTGTGAGAGCTAATTCAATCAAGGAAACACTGCATGTTGGTGAAGGGCATATTGAAGAAGGATCAGCCGAGTGGTTCTTGTGGGAGAACAACTCCATTTGGCTCACTAACTTCACACACCATCAGGCTTCCAAACAGCTCTCAAGGAAACTCAGTTTTCACATTCTATGCTTAGTGCCCCTTGAATGCATTATCAAGGAATGAACCTGGTAGAGCATCCCACACAAACGAATGCTCCACATGCGGGTTTCACATGCCACCAACTCCACATTCACAGGCAACTTCAGCGCCACAGCCGTTTTCAGATAGCCCTCAATGCAAAGGCTCTAGACGCAAATATTGGTGTGAGAGCTAATTCAATCAAAGAAACACTGCATGTTGGTGAAGGGCATATTGAAGAAAGATCAGCCGAGTGGTTCTTGTGGGAGAACAACTCCATTTGGCTCACTAACTTCACACACCATCAGGCTTCCAAGCAGCTCTCAAGGAAACTCAGTTTTCACACTCTATGCTTAGTGCCCTTTGAGTGCATTATCTAGGAATGAACCTGGTAGAGCATCCCACACAAACGAATGCTCCACATGCGGGTTTCACATGCCACCAACTCCACATTCACAGGCAACTTCAGCGCCACAGCCGTTTTCAGATAGCCCTCAATGCAAAGGCTCTAGACGCAAATATTGGTGTGAGAGCTAATTCAATCAAAGAAACACTGCATGTTGGTGAAGGGCATATTGAAGAAGGATCAGCCGAGTGGTTCTTGTGGGAGAACAACTCCATTTGGCTCACTAACTTCACACACCATCAGGCTTCCAAGCAGCTCTCAAGGAAACTCAGTTTTCACACTCTATGCTTAGTGCCCTTTGAGTGCCTAGGACTGAAATGAAGTTTGGTCAGCATCCCACACAAACGAATGCTCCACATGCGGGTTTCACATGCCACCAACTCCACATTCACAGGCAACTTCAGCGCCACAGCCGTTTTCAGATAGCCCTCAATGCAAAGGCTCTAGACGCAAATATTGGTGTGAGAGCTAATTCAATCAAGGAAACACTGCATGTTGGTGAAGGGCATATTGAAGAAGGATCAGCCGAGTGGTTCTTGTGGGAGAACAACTCCATTTGGCTCACTAACTTCACACACCATCAGGCTTCCAAGCAGCTCTCAAGGAAACTCAGTTTTCACACTCTATGCTTAGTGCCCTTTGAGTGCATTATCTAGGAATGAACCTGGTAGAGCATCCCACACAAACGAATGCTCCACATGCGGGTTTCACATGCCACCAACTCCACATTCACAGGCAACTTCAGCGCCACAGCCGTTTTCAGATAGCCCCCAATGCAAAGGCTCTAGACGCAAATATTGGTGTGAGAGCTAATTCAATCAAGGAAACACTGCATGTTGGTGAAGGGGCATATTGAAGAAGGATCAGCCGAGTGGTTCTTGTGGGAGAACAACTCCATTTGGCTCACTAACTTCACACACCATCAGGCTTCCAAGCAGCTCTCAAGGAAACTCAGTTTTCACACTCTATGCTTAGTGCCCTTTGAGTGCATTATCTAGGAATGAACCTGGTAGAGCATCCCACACAAACGAATGCTCCACATGCGGGTTTCACATGCCACCAACTCCACATTCACAGGCAACTTCAGCGCCACAGCCGTTTTCAGATAGCCCCCAATGCAAAGGCTCTAGACGCAAATATTGGTGTGAGAGCTAATTCAATCAAGGAAACACTGCATGTTGGTGAAGGGCATATTGAAGAAGGATCAGCCGAGTGGTTCTTGTGGGAGAACAACTCCATTTGGCTCACTAACTTCACACACCATCAGGCTTCCAAGCAGCTCTCAAGGAAACTCAGTTTTCACACTCTATGCTTAGTGCTCTTTGAGTGCCCAGGACTGAAATGAAGCTTGGTCAGCATCCCACACAAACGAATGCTCCACATGCGGGTTTCACATGCCACCAACTCCACATTCACAGGCAACTTCAGCGCCACAGCCGTTTTCAGATAGCCCTCAATGCAAAGGCTCTAGACGCAAATATTGGTGTGAGAGCTAATTCAATCAAGGAAACACTGCATGTTGGTGAAGGGCATATTGAAGAAGGATCAGCCGAGTGGTTCTTGTGGGAGAACAACTCCATTTGGCTCACTAACTTCACACACCATCAGGCTTCCAAGCAGTTCTCAAGGAAACTCAGTTTTCACACTCTATGCTTAGTGCCCTTTGAGTGCATTATCTAGGAATGAACCTGGTAGAGCATCCCACACAAACGAATGCTCCACATGCGGGTTTCACATGCCACCAACTCCACATTCACAGGCAACTTCAGCGCCACAGCCGTTTTCAGATAGCCCTCAATGCAAAGGCTCTAGACGCAAATATTGGTGTGAGAGCTAATTCAATCAAAGAAACACTGCATGTTGGTGAAGGGCATATTGAAGAAGGATCAGCCGAGTGGTTCTTGTGGGAGAACAACTCCATTTGGCTCACTAACTTCACACACCATCAGGCTTCCAAGCAGCTCTCAAGGAAACTCAGTTTTCACACTCTATGCTTAGTGCCCTTTGAGTGCATTATCTAGGAATGAACCTGGTAGAGCATCCCACACAAACGAATGCTCCACATGCGGGTTTCACATGCCACCAACTCCACATTCACAGGCAACTTCAGCGCCACAGCCGTTTTCAGATAGCCCTCAATGCAAAGGCTCTAGACGCAAATATTGGTGTGAGAGCTAATTCAATCAAGGAAACACTGCATGTTGGTGAAGGGCATATTGAAGAAGGATCAGCCGAAGTGGTTCTTGTGGGAGAACAACTCCATTTGGCTCACTAACTTCACACACCATCAGGCTTCCAAACAGCTCTCAAGGAAACTCAGTTTTCACACTCTATGCTTAGTGCCCTTTGAGTGCATTATCTAGGAATGAACCTGGTAGAGCATCCCACACAAACGAATGCTCCACATGCGGGTTTCACATGCCACCAACTCCACATTCACAGGCAACTTCAGCGCCACAGCCGTTTTCAGATAGCCCTCAATGCAAAGGCTCTAGACGCAAATATTGGTGTGAGAGCTAATTCAATCAAGGAAACACTGCATGTTGGTGAAGGGCATATTGAAGAAGGATCAGCCGAGTGGTTCTTGTGGGAGAACAACTCCATTTGGCTCACTAACTTCACACACCATCAGGCTTCCAAGCAGCTCTCAAGGAAACTCAGTTTTCACACTCTATGCTTAGTGCCCTTTGAGTGCCTAGGACTGAAATGAAGTTTGGTCAGCATCCCACACAAACGAATGCTCCACATGCGGGTTTCACATGCCACCAACTCCACATTCACAGGCAACTTCAGCGCCACAGCCGTTTTCAGATAGCCCTCAATGCAAAGGCTCTAGACGCAAATATTGGTGTGAGAGCTAATTCAATCAAGGAAACACTGCATGTTGGTGAAGGGCATATTGAAGAAGGATCAGCCGAGTGGTTCTTGTGGGAGAACAACTCCATTTGGCTCACTAACTTCACACACCATCAGGCTTCCAAGCAGCTCTCAAGGAAACTCAGTTTTCACACTCTATGCTTAGTGCCCTTTGAGTGCATTATCTAGGAATGAACCTGGTAGAGCATCCCACACAAACGAATGCTCCACATGCGGGTTTCACATGCCACCAACTCCACATTCACAGGCAACTTCAGCGCCACAGCCGTTTTCAGATAGCCCTCAATGCAAAGGCTCTAGACGCAAATATTGGTGTGAGAGCTAATTCAATCAAGGAAACACTGCATGTTGGTGAAGGGCATATTGAAGAAGGATCAGCCGAGTGGTTCTTGTGGGAGAACAACTCCATTTGGCTCACTAACTTCACACACCATCAGGCTTCCAAACAGCTCTCAAGGAAACTCAGTTTTCACACTCTATGCTTAGTGCCCTTTGAGTGCATTATCTAGGAATGAACCTGGTAGAGCATCCCACACAAACGAATGCTCCACATGCGGGTTTCACATGCCACCAACTCCACATTCACAGGCAACTTCAGCGCCACAGCCGTTTTCAGATAGCCCTCAATGCAAAGGCTCTAGACGCAAATATTGGTGTGAGAGCTAATTCAATCAAGGAAACACTGCATGTTGGTGAAGGGCATATTGAAGAAGGATCAGCCGAGTGGTTCTTGTGGGAGAACAACTCCATTTGGCTCACTAACTTCACACACCATCAGGCTTCCAAGCAGCTCTCAAGGAAACTCAGTTTTCACACTCTATGCTTAGTGCCCTTTGAGTGCCTAGGACTGAAATGAAGTTTGGTCAGCATCCCACACAAACGAATGCTCCACATGCGGGTTTCACATGCCACCAACTCCACATTCTCTACAGGCAACTTCAGCGCCACAGCCGTTTTCAGATAGCCCTCAATGCAAAGGCTCTAGACGCAAATATTGGTGTGAGAGCTAATTCAATCAAGGAAACACTGCATGTTGGTGAAGGGCATATTGAAGAAGGATCAGCCGAGTGGTTCTTGTGGGAGAACAACTCCATTTGGCTCACTAACTTCACACACCATCAGGCTTCCAAGCAGCTCTCAAGGAAACTCAGTTTTCACACTCTATGCTTAGTGCCCTTTGAGTGCATTATCTAGGAATGAACCTGGTAGAGCATCCCACACAAACGAATGCTCCACATGCGGGTTTCACATGCCACCAACTCCACATTCACAGGCAACTTCAGCGCCACAGCCGTTTTCAGATAGCCCCCAATGCAAAGGCTCTAGACGCAAATATTGGTGTGAGAGCTAATTCAATCAAGGAAACACTGCATGTTGGTGAAGGGCATATTGAAGAAGGATCAGCCGAGTGGTTCTTGTGGGAGAACAACTCCATTTGGCTCACTAACTTCACACACCATCAGGCTTCCAAGCAGCTCTCAAGGAAACTCAGTTTTCACACTCTATGCTTAGTGCCCTTTGAGTGCCTAGGACTGAAATGAAGTTTGGTCAGCATCCCACACAAACGAATGCTCCACATGCGGGTTTCACATGCCACCAACTCCACATTCACAGGCAACTTCAGCGCCACAGCCGTTTTCAGATAGCCCTCAATGCAAAGGCTCTAGACGCAAATATTGGTGTGAGAGCTAATTCAATCAAGGAAACACTGCATGTTGGTGAAGGGCATATTGAAGAAGGATCAGCCGAGTGGTTCTTGTGGGAGAACAACTCCATTTGGCTCACTAACTTCACACACCATCAGGCTTCCAAGCAGCTCTCAAGGAAACTCAGTTTTCACACTCTATGCTTAGTGCCCTTTGAGTGCATTATCTAGGAATGAACCTGGTAGAGCATCCCACACAAACGAATGCTCCACATGCGGGTTTCACATGCCACCAACTCCACATTCACAGGCAACTTCAGCGCCACAGCCGTTTTCAGATAGCCCTCAATGCAAAGGCTCTAGACGCAAATATTGGTGTGAGAGCTAATTCAATCAAGGAAACACTGCATGTTGGTGAAGGGCATATTGAAGAAGGATCAGCCGAGTGGTTCTTGTGGGAGAACAACTCCATTTGGCTCACTAACTTCACACACCATCAGGCTTCCAAGCAGCTCTCAAGGAAACTCAGTTTTCACACTCTATGCTTAGTGCCCTTTGAGTGCATTATCTAGGAATGAACCTGGTAGAGCATCCCACACAAACGAATGCTCCACATGCGGGTTTCACATGCCACCAACTCCACATTCACAGGCAACTTCAGCGCCACAGCTGTTTTCAGATAGCCCCCAATGCAAAGGCTCTAGACGCAAATATTGGTGTGAGAGCTAATTCAATCAAGGAAACACTGCATGTTGGTGAAGGGCATATTGAAGAAGGATCAGCCGAGTGTTTCTTGTGGGAGAACAACTCCATTTGGCTCACTAACTTCACACACCATCAGGCTTCCAAGCAGCTCTCAAGGAAACTCAGTTTTCACACTCTATGCTTAGTGCCCTTTGAGTGCCTAGGACTGAAATGAAGTTTGGTCAGCATCCCACACAAACGAATGCTCCACATGCGGGTTTCACATGCCACCAACTCCACATTCACAGGCAACTTCAGCGCCACAGCCGTTTTCAGATAGCCCTCAATGCAAAGGCTCTAGACGCAAATATTGGTGTGAGAGCTAATTCAATCAAGGAAACACTGCATGTTGGTGAAGGGCATATTGAAGAAGGATCAGCCGAGTGGTTCTTGTGGGAGAACAACTCCATTTGGCTCACTAACTTCACACACCATCAGGCTTCCAAGCAGCTCTCAAGGAAACTCAGTTTTCACACTCTATGCTTAGTGCCCTTTGAGTGCATTATCTAGGAATGAACCTGGTAGAGCATCCCACACAAACGAATGCTCCACATGCGGGTTTCACATGCCACCAACTCCACATTCACAGGCAACTTCAGCGCCACAGCCGTTTTCAGATAGCCCCCAATGCAAAGGCTCTAGACGCAAATATTGGTGTGAGAGCTAATTCAATCAAGGAAACACTGCATGTTGGTGAAGGGCATATTGAAGAAGGATCAGCCGAGTGGTTCTTGTGGGAGAACAACTCCATTTGGCTCACTAACTTTCTACACACCATCAGGCTTCCAAGCAGCTCTCAAGGAAACTCAGTTTTCACACTCTATGCTTAGTGCTCTTTGTGTGCCCAGGACTGAAATGAATCTTGGTCAGCATCCCACACAAACGAATGCTCCACATGCGGGTTTCACATGCCACCAACTCCACATTCACAGGCAACTTCAGCGCCACAGCCGTTTTCAGATAGCCCTCAATGCAAAGGCTCTAGACGCAAATATTGGTGTGAGAGCTAATTCAATCAAGGAAACACTGCATGTTGGTGAAGGGCATATTGAAGAAGGATCAGCCGAGTGGTTCTTGTGGGAGAACAACTCCATTTGGCTCACTAACTTCACACACCATCAGGCTTCCAAGCAGCTCTCAAGGAAACTCAGTTTTCACACTCTATGCTTAGTGCCCTTTGAATGCATTATCAAGGAATGAACCTGGTAGAGCATCCCACACAAACGAATGCTCCACATGCGGGTTTCACATGCCACCAACTCCACATTCACAGGCAACTTCAGCGCCACAGCCGTTTTCAGATAGCCCTCAATGCAAAGGCTCTAGACGCAAATATTGGTGTGAGAGCTAATTCAATCAAGGAAACACTGCATGTTGGTGAAGGGCATATTGAAGAAGGATCAGCCGAGTGGTTCTTGTGGGAGAACAACTCCATTTGGCTCACTAACTTCACACACCATCAGGCTTCCAAGCAGCTCTCAAGGAAACTCAGTTTTCACACTCTATGCTTAGTGCCCTTTGAGTGCATTTTCTAGGAATGAACCTGGTAGAGCATCCCACACAAACGAATGCTCCACATGCGGGTTTCACATGCCACCAACTCCACATTCACAGGCAACTTCAGCGCCACAGCCGTTTTCAGATAGCCCCCAATGCAAAGGCTCTAGACGCAAATATTGGTGTGAGAGCTAATTCAATCAAGGAAACACTGCATGTTGGTGAAGGGCATATTGAAGAAGGATCAGCCGAGTGGTTCTTGTGGGAGAACAACTCCATTTGGCTCACTAACTTCACACACCATCAGGCTTCCAAGCAGCTCTCAAGGAAACTCAGTTTTCACACTCTATGCTTAGTGCCCTTTGAGTGCATTATCTAGGAATGAACCTGGTAGAGCATCCCACACAAACGAATGCTCCACATGCGGGTTTCACATGCCACCAACTCCACATTCACAGGCAACTTCAGCGCCACAGCCGTTTTCAGATAGCCCTCAATGCAAAGGCTCTAGACGCAAATATTGGTGTGAGAGCTAATTCAATCAAGGAAACACTGCATGTTGGTGAAGGGCATAATAAAGAAGGATCAGCCGAGTGGTTCTTGTGGGAGAACAACTCCATTTGGCTCACTAACTTCACACACCATCAGGCTTCCAAGCAGCTCTCAAGGAAACTCAGTTTTCACACTCTATGCTTAGTGCCCTTTGAGTGCATTATCTAGGAATGAACCTGGTAGAGCATCCCACACAAACGAATGCTCCACATGCGGGTTTCACATGCCACCAACTCCACATTCACAGGCAACTTCAGCGCCACAGCCGTTTTCAAATAGCCCTCAATGCAAAGGCTCTAGACGCAAATATTGGTGTGAGAGCTAATTCAATCAAGGAAACACTGCATGTTGGTGAAGGGCATATTGAAGAAGGATCAGCCGAGTGGTTCTTGTGGGAGAACAACTCCATTTGGCTCACTAACTTCACACACCATCAGGCTTCCAAGCAGCTCTCAAGGAAACTCAGTTTTCACACTCTATGCTTAGTGCCCTTTGAGTGCATTATTTGGGAATGAACCTGGTAGAGCATCCCACACAAACGAATGCTCCACATGCGGGTTTCACATGCCACCAACTCCACATTCACAGGCAACTTCAGCGCCACAGCCGTTTTCAGATAGCCCTCAATGCAAAGGCTCTAGACGCAAATATTGGTGTGAGAGCTAATTCAATCAAGGAAACACTGCATGTTGGTGAAGGGCATATTGAAGAAGGATCAGCCGAGTGGTTCTTGTGGGAGAACAACTCCATTTGGCTCACTAACTTCACACACCATCAGGCTTCCAAGCAGCTCTCAAGGAAACTCAGTTTTCACACTCTATGCTTAGTGCCCTTTGAATGCATTATCAAGGAATGAACCTGGTAGAGCATCCCACACAAACGAATGCTCCACATGCGGGTTTCACATGCCACCAACTCCACATTCACAGGCAACTTCAGCGCCACAGCCGTTTTCAGATAGCCCCCAATGCAAAGGCTCTAGACACAAATATTGGTGTGAGAGCTAATTCAATCAAGGAAACACTGCATGTTGGTGAAGGGCATATTGAAGAAGGATCAGCCGAGTGGTTCTTGTGGGAGAACAACTCCATTTGGCTCACTAACTTCACACACCATCAGGCTTCCAAGCAGCTCTCAAGGAAACTCAGTTTTCACACTCTATGCTTAGTGCCCTTTGAGTGCATTATCTAGGAATGAACCTGGTAGAGCATCCCACACAAATGAATGCTCCACATGCGGGTTTCACATGCCACCAACTCCACATTCACAGGCAACTTCAGCGCCACAGCCCTTTTCACATAGCCCTCAATGCAAAGGCTCTAGACGCAAATATTGGTGTGAGAGCTAATTCAATCAAGGAAACACTGCATGTTGGTGAAGGGCATATTGAAGAAGGATCAAGCCGAGTGGTTCTTGTGGGAGAACAACTCCATTTGGCTCACTAACTTCACACACCATCAGGCTTCCAAGCAGCTCTCAAGGAAACTCAGTTTTCACACTCTATGCTTAGTGCCCTTTGAGTGCAAAGGACTGAAATGAAGTTTGGTCAGCATCCCACACAAACGAATGCTCCACATGCGGGTTTCACATGCCACCAACTCCACATTCACAGGCAACTTCAGCGCCACAGCCGTTTTCAGATAGCCCCCAATGCAAAGGCTCTAGACGCAAATATTGGTGTGAGAGCTAATTCAATCAAGGAAACACTGCATGTTGGTGAAGGGCATATTGAAGAAGGATCAGCCGAGTGGTTCTTGTGGGAGAACAACTCCATTTGGCTCACTAACTTCACACACCATCAGGCTTCCAAGCAGCTTTCAAGAACTAACTACTTACTTACTTTTTCACACTCTATGCTTAGTGCCCTTTGAGTGCATTATCTAGGAATGAACCTGGTAGAGCATCCCACACAAACGAATGCTCCACATGCGGGTTTCACATGCCACCAACTCCACATTCACAGGCAACTTCAGCGCCACAGCCGTTTTCAGATAGCCCTCAATGCAAAGGCTCTAGACGCAAATATTGGTGTGAGAGCTAATTCAATCAAGGAAACACTGCATGTTGGTGAAGGGCATATTGAAGAAGGATCAGCCGAGTGGTTCTTGTGGGAGAACAACTCCATTTGGCTCACTAACTTCACACACCATCAGGCTTCCAAGCAGCTCTCAAGGAAACTCAGTTTTCACACTCTATGCTTAGTGCCCTTTGTATGGCTAGCACTGAAATGAACCAGGTAGAGCATCCCACACAAACGAATGTTCCACATGCGGGTTTCACATGCCACCAACTCCACATTCACAGGCAACTTCAGCGCCACAGCCGTTTTCAGATAGCCCTCAATGCAAAGGCTCTAGACGCAAATATTGGTGTGAGAGCTAATTCAATCAAGGAAACACTGCATGTTGGTGAAGGGCATATTGAAGAAGGATCAGCCGAGTGGTTCTTGTGGGAGAACAACTCCATTTGGCTCACTAACTTCACACACCATCAGGCTTCCAAGCAGCTCTCAAGGAACTCAGTCTTCACACTCTATGCTTAGTGCCCTTTGTATGGCTAGCACTGAAATGAACCTGGTAGAGCATCCCACACAAACGAATGCTCCACATGCGGGTTTCACATGCCACCAACTCCACATTCACAGGCAACTTCAGCGCCACAGCCGTTTTCAGATAGCCCTCAATGCAAAGGCTCTAGACGCAAATATTGGTGTGAGAGCTAATTCAATCAAGGAAACACTGCATGTTGGTGAAGGGCATATTGAAGAAGGATCAGCCGAGTGGTTCTTCTGGGAGAACAACTCCATTTGGCTCACTAACTTCACACACCATCAGGCTTCCAAGCAGCTCTCAAGGAAACTCAGTTTTCACACTCTATGCTTAGTGCCCTTTGAGTGCATTATCTAGGAATGGACCTGGTAGAGCATCCCACACAAACGAATGCTCCACATGCGGGTTTCACATGCCACCAACA
>NW_026700214.1:0-39584 GCF_030435755.1 Ochotona princeps
GTTTTCAGATAGCCCTCAATGCAAAGGCTCTAGACGCAAATATTGGTGTGAGAGCTAATTCAATCAAGGAAACACTGCATGTTGGTGAAGGGCATATTGAAGAAGGATCAGCTGAGTGGTTCTTGTGGGAGAACAACTCCATTTGGTTTACTAACTTCACACACCATCAGGCTTCCAAGCAGCTCTCAAGGAAACTCAGTTTTCACACTCTATGCTTAGTTCCCTTTGAGTTCCTAGGACTGAAATGAAGCTTGGTGAGCATCCCACACAAACCAATGCTCCACATGCGGGTTTCACATGCCACCAACTGCACATTCACAGACAACTTCAGCGCTACAGCCATTTTCAGACAGCCCTCAATGCAAAGGCTCTAGACGCAAATATTGGTGTGAGAGCTAATTCAATCAAGGAAACTCTGCATGTTGGTGATGCGCATATTGAAGAAGGATCAGCCGAGTGGTTCTTCTGGGACAACAACTCCATTTGGCTCACTAACTTCACACACCATCAGGCTTCCAAGCAGCTCTCAAGGAAACTCAGTTTTCACACTCTATGCTTAGTGCCCTTTGAGTGCATTATCTAGGAATGAACCTGGTAGAGCATCCCACACAAATGAATGCTCCACATGCGGGTTTCACATGCCACCAACTCCACATTCACAGGCAACTTCAGCGCCACAGCCATTTTCAGATAGCCCTCAATGCAAAGGCTCTAGACGCAAATATTGGTGTGAGAGCTAATTCAATCAAGGAAACACTGCATGTTGGTGAAGGGCATATTGAAGAAGGATCAGCCGAGTGGTTCTTGTGGGAGAACAACTCCATTTGGCTCACTAACTTCACACACCATCAGGCTTCCAAGCAGCTCTCAAGGAAACTCAGTTTTCACACTCTATGCTTAGTGCCCTTTGAGTGCATTATCTAGGAATGAACCTGGTAGAGCATCCCACACAAACCAATGCTCCACATGAGGGTTTCACATGCCACCAACTCCACATTCACAGGCAACTTCAGCGCCACAGCCGTTTTCAGATAGCCCTCAATGCAAAGGCTCTAGACGCAAATATTGGTGTGAGAGCTAATTCAATCAAGGAAACACTGCATGTTGGTGAAGCGCATATTGAAGAAGAATCAGCCGAGTGGTTCTTGTGGGAGAACAACTCCATTTGGCTCACTAACTTCACACACCATCAGGCTTCCAAGCAACTCTCAAGGAAACTCAGTTTTCACACTCTATGCTTAGTGCCCTTTGAGTGCCTAGGACTGAAATGAAGCTTGGTGAGCATCCCACACAAACGAATGCTCCTCATGCGGGTTTCACATGCCACCAACTCCACATTCACAGGTAACTTCAGCGCCACAGCCATTTTCAGATAGCCCTCAATGCAAAGGCTCTAGACGCAAATATTGGTGTGAGAGCTAATTCAATCAAGGAAACACTGCATGTTGGTGAAGGGCATATTGAAGAAGGATCAGCCGAGTGGTTCTTGTGGGAGAACAACTCCATTTGGCTCACTAACTTCACACACCATCAGGCTTCCAAGCAGCTCTCAAGGAAACTCAGTTTTCACACTCTATGCTTAGTGCCCTTTGAGTGCATTATCTAGGAATGAACCTGGTAGAGCATCCCACACAAACGAATGCTCCACATGCGGGTTTCACATGCCACCAACTCCACATTCACAGGTAACTTCAGCGCTACAGCCATTTTCAGACAGCCCTCAATGCAAAGGCTCTAGACGCAAATATTGGTGTGAGAGCTAATTCAATCAAGGAAACACTGCATGTTGGTGAAGCGCATATTGAAGAAGAATCAGCCGAGTGGTTCTTGTGGGAAAACAACTCCATTTGGCTCACTAACTTCACACACCATCAGGCTTCCAAGCAGCTCTCAAGGAAACTCAGTTTTCACACTCTATGCTTAGTGCCCTTTGAGTGCATTATCTAGGAATGAACCTGGTAGAGCATCCCACACAAACGAATGTTCCACATGCGGGTTTCACATGCCACCAACTCCACATTCACAGGCAACTTCAGCGCCACAGCCGTTTTCAGATAGACCTCAATGCAAAGGCTCTAGACGCAAATATTGGTGTGAGAGCTAATTCAATCAAGGAAACACTGCATGTTGGTGAAGGGCATATGAAGAAGGATCAGCTGAGTGGTTCTTGTGGGAGAACAACTCCATTTGGCTCACTAACTTCACACACCATCAGGCTTCCAAGCAGCCCTCAAGGAAACTCAGTTTTCACACTCTAGGCTTAGTGCCATTTGAGTGCATTATCTAGGAAAGAACCTGGTAGAGCATCCCACAAAAAAGAATGTTCCACATGCGGGTTTCACATGCCACCAACTCCACATTCACAGGCAACTTCAGCGCCACAGCCGTTTTCAGATAGCCCTCAATGCAAAGGCTCTAGACGCAAATATTGGTGTGAGAGCTAATTCAATCAAGGAAACACTGCATGTTGGTGAAGGGCATATTGAAGAAGGATCAGCCGAGTGGTTCTTGCGGGAGAACAACTCCATTTGGCTCACTAACTTCACACACCATCAGGCTTCCAAGCAGCTCTCAAGGAAACTCAGTTTTCACACTCTATGCTTAGTGCCCTTTGAGTGCATTATCTAGGAATGAACCTGGTAGAGCATCCCACACAAACCAATGCTCCACATGAGGGTTTCACATGCCACCAACTCCACATTCACAGGCAACTTCAGCGCCACAGCCGTTTTCAGATAGCCCTCAATGCAAAGGCTCTAGACGCAAATATTGGTGTGAGAGCTAATTCAATCAAGGAAACACTGCATGTTGGTGAAGCGCATATTGAAGAAGAATCAGCCGAGTGGTTCTTGTGGGAGAACAACTCCATTTGGCTCACTAACTTCACACACCATCAGGCTTCCAAGCAACTCTCAAGGAAACTCAGTTTTCACACTCTATGCTTAGTGCCCTTTGAGTGCCTAGGACTGAAATGAAGCTTGGTGAGCATCCCACACAAACGAATGCTCCTCATGTGGGTTTCACATGCCACCAACTCCACATTCACAGGTAACTTCAGCGCCACAGCCATTTTCAGATAGCCCTCAATGCAAAGGCTCTAGACGCAAATATTGGTGTGAGAGCTAATTCAATCAAGGAAACACTGCATGTTGGTGAAGGGCATATTGAAGAAGAATCAGCCGAGTGGTTCTTGTGGGAGAACAACTCCATTTGGCTCACTAACTTCACACACCATCAGGCTTCCAAGCAGCTCTCAAGGAAACTCAGTTTTCACACTCTATGCTTAGTGCCCTTTGAGTGCCTAGGACTGAAATGAAGCTTGGTGAGCATCCCACACAAACGAATGCTCCACATGCGGGTTTCACATGCCACCAACTCCACATTCACAGGTAACTTCAGCGCTACAGCCATTTTCAGACAGCCCTCAATGCAAAGGCTCTAGACGCAAATATTGGTGTGAGAGCTAATTCAATCAAGGAAACACTGCATGTTGGTGAAGCGCATATTGAAGAAGAATCAGCCGAGTGGTTCTTGTGGGAAAACAACTCCATTTGGCTCACTAACTTCACACACCATCAGGCTTCCAAGCAGCTCTCAAGGAAACTCAGTTTTCACACTCTATGTTTAGTGCCCTTTGAGTGCATTATCTAGGAATGAACCTGGTAGAGCATCCCACACAAACGAATGTTCCACATGTGGGTTTCACATGCTACCAACTCCACATTCACAGGCAACTTCAGCGCCACAGCCGTTTTCAGATAGCCCTCAATGCAAAGGCTCTAGACGCAAATATTGGTGTGAGAGCTAATTCAATCAAGGAAACTCTGCATGTTGGTGAAGGGCGTATGAAGAAGGATCAGCTGAGTGGTTCTTGTGGGAGAACAACTCCATTTGGCTCACTAACTTCACACACCATCAGGCTTCCAAGCAGCTCTCAAGGAAACTCAGTTTTCACACTCTAGGCTTAGTGCCATTTGAGTGCATTATCTAGGAAAGAACCTGGTAGAGCATCCCACAAAAAAGAATGTTCCACATGCGGGTTTCACATGCCACCAACTCCACATTCACAGACAACTTCAGCGCCACAGCCGTTTTCAGATAGCCCTCAATGCAAAGGCTCTAGACGCAAATATTGGTGTGAGAGCTAATTCAATCAAGGAAACACTGCATGTTGGTGAAGGGCATATTGAAGAAGGATCAGCCGAGTGGTTCTTGTGGGAGAACAACTCCATTTGGCTCACTAACTTCACACACCATCAGGCTTCCAAGCAGCTCTCAAGGAAACTCAGTTTTCACACTCTATGCTTAGTGCCCTTTGAGTGCATTATCTAGGAATGAACCTGGTAGAGCATCCCACACAAACCAATGCTCCACATGCGGGTTTCACATGCCACCAACTCCACATTCACAGGCAACTTCAGCGCCACAGCCTTTTTCAGATAGCCCTCAATGCAAAGGCTCTAGACGCAAATATTGGTGTGAGAGCTAATTCAATCAAGGAAACACTGCATGTTGGTGAAGCGCATATTGAAGAAGGATCAGCCGAGTGGTTCTTGTGGGAGAACAACTCCATTTGGCTCACTAACTTCACACGCCATCAGGCTTCCAAGCAGCTCTCAAGGAAACTCAGTTTTCACACTCTAGGCTTAATGCCCTTTGAGTGCATTATCTAGGAATGAACCTGGTAGAGCATCCCACACAAACCAATGCTCCACATGCGGGTTTCACATGCCACCAACTCCACATTCACAGACAACTTCAGCGCCAAAGCCATTTTCAGATAGCCCTCAATGCAAAGGCTCTAGGTGCAAATATTGGTGTGAGAGCTAATTCAACCAAGGAAACACTGCATGTTGGTGAAGCGCATATTGAAGAAGAATTAAGCGAGTGGTTCTTGTGGGACAACAACTCCATTTGGCTCACTAACTTCACACACCATCAGGCTTCCAAGCAGCTCTCAAGGAAACTCAGTTTTCACACTCTAGGCTTAATGCCCTTTGAGTGCCTAGGAATGAAATGCACCTGGTAGAGCATCCCACACGAACCAATGCTCCACATGCGGGTTCCACATACCACCAACTCCACATTCACAGACAACTTCAGCGCCAAAGCCATTTTCAGACAGCTCTCAATGCAAAGGCTCTAGGCGCAAATATTGGTGTGAGAGCTAATTCAATCAAGGAAACACTGCATGTTGGTGAAGGGCATATTGAAGAAGGATCAGCCGAGTGGTTCTTGTGGGAGAACAACTCCATTTGGCTCACTAACTTCACACACCATCAGGCTTCCAAGCAGCTCTCAAGGAAACTCAGTTTTCACACTCTATGCTTAGTGCCCTTTGATTGCATTATCTAGGAATGAACCTGGTAGAGCATCCCACACAAACAAATGCTCCACATGCGGGTTTCACATGCCACCAACTCCACATTCACAGGCAACTTCAGCGTCACAGCCATTTTCAGTTAGCTCTCAATGCAAAGGCTCTAGACGCAAATATTGGTGTGAGAGCTAATTCAATCAAGGAAACACTGCATGTTGGTGAAGGGCATATTGAAGAAGGATCAGCCGAGTGGTTCTTGTGGGAGAACAACTCCATTTGGCTCACTAACTTCACACACCATCAGGCTTCCAAGCAGCTCTCAAGGAAACTCAGTTTTCACATTGTATGCTTAGTGCCCTTTGAGTGCATTATCTAGGAATGAACCTGGTAGAGCATCCCACACAAACGAATGCTCCACATGAGGGTTTCACATGCCACCAACTCCACATTCACAGGTAACTTCAGCACCACAGCCGTTTTCAGATAGCCCTCAATGCAAAGGCTCTAGACGCAAATATTGGTGTGAGAGCTAATTCAATCAAGGAAACACTGCATGTTGGTGAAGCGCATATTGAAGAAGAATCAGCCGAGTGGTTCTTGTGGGAGAACAACTCCATTTGGCTCACTAACTTCACACACCATCAGGCTTCCAAGCAACTCTCAAGGAAACTCAGTTTTCACACTCTATGCTTAGTGCCCTTTGAGTGCCTAGGACTGAAATGAAGCTTGGTGAGCATCCCACACAAACGAATGCTCCACATGCGGGTTTCACATGCCACCAACTCCACATTCACAGGCAACTTCAGCGCCACAGCCATTTTCAGACAGCCCTCAATGCAAAGGCTCTAGACGCAAATATTGGTGTGAGAGCTAATTCAATCAAGGAAACACTGCATGTTGGTGAAGCGCATATTGAAGAAGAATCAGCCGAGTGGTTCTTGTGGGAGAACAACTCCATTTGGCTCACTAACTTCACACACCATCAGGCTTCCAAGCAGCTCTCAAGGAAACTCAGTTTTCACACTCTATGCTTAGTGCCCTTTGAGTGCCTAGGATTGAAATGAAGCTTGGTGAGCATCCCACACATACGAATGCTCCACATGCTGGTTTCACATGCCACCAACTCCACATTCACAGGTAACTTCAGCGCCACAGCCATTTTCAGACAGCCCTCAATGCAAAGGCTCTAGACGCAAATATTGGTGTGAGAGCTAATTCAATCAAGGAAACACTGCATGTTGGTGAAGCGCATATTGAAGAAGAATCAGCCGAGTGGTTCTTGTGGGAGAACAACTCCATTTGGCTCACTAACTTCACACACCATCAGGCTTCCAAGCAGCTCTCAAGGAAACTCAGTTTTCACACTCTATGCTTAGTGCCCTTTGAGTGCCAAGGACTGAAATGAAGCTTGGTGAGCATCCCACACAAACGAATGCTCCACATGCGGGTTTCACATGCCACCAACTCCACATTCACAGGTAGCTTCAGCGCTACAGCCATTTTCAGACAGCCCTCAATGCAAAGGCTCTAGACGCAAATATTGGTGTGAGAGCTAATTCAATCAAGGAAACACTGCATGTTGGTGAAGGGCATATTGAAGAAGGATCAGCCGAGTGGTTCTTGTGGGAGAACAACTCCATTTGGCTCACTAACTTCACACACCATCAGGCTTCCAAGCAGCTCTCAAGGAAACTCAGTTTTCACACTCTATGCTTAGTGCCCTTTGATTGCATTATCTAGGAATGAACCTGGTAGAGCATCCCACAAAAACAAATGCTCCACATGCGGGTTTCACATGCCACCAACTCCACATTCACAGGCAACTTCAGCGCCACAGCCATTTTCAGATAGCCCTCAATGCAAAGGCTCTAGACGCAAATATTGGTGTGAGAGCTAATTCAATCAAGGAAACACTGCATGTTGGTGAAGGGCATATTGAAGAAGGATCAGCCGAGTGGTTCTTGTGGGAGAACAACTCCATTTGGCTCACTAACTTCACACACCATCAGGCTTCCAAGCAGCTCTCAAGGAAACTCAGTTTTCACACTCTATGCTTAGTGCCCTTTGAGTGTCAAGGACTGAAATGAAGCTTGGTGAGCATCCCACACAAACGAATGCTCCACATGCGGGTTTCACATGCCACCAACTCCACATTCACAGGTAACTTCAGCGCTACAGCCATTTTCAGACAGCCCTCAATGCAAAGGCTCTAGACGCAAATATTGGTGTGAGAGCTAATTCAATCAAGGAAACACTGCATGTTGGTGAAGGGCATATTGAAGAAGAATCAGCCGAGTGGTTCTTGTGGGAGAACAACTCCATTTGGCTCACTAACTTCACACACCATCAGGCTTCCAAGCAACTCTCAAGGAAACTCAGTTTTCACACTCTATGCTTAGTGCCCTTTGAGTGCATTATCTAGGAATGAACCTGGTAGAGCATCCCACACAAACCAATGCTCCACATGCGGGTTTCACATGCCACCAACTCCACATTCACAGACAACTTCAGCGCCAAAGCCATTTTCAGATAGCCCTCAATGCAAAGGCTCTAGGCACAAATATTGGTGTGAGAGCTAATTCAATCAAGGAAACACTGCATGTTGGTGAAGCGCATATTGAAGAAGAATCAGCCGAGTGGTTCTTGTGGGAGAACAACTCCATTTTGGCGCTCTAACTTCACACACCATCAGGCTTTAATGCAGCTCTCAAGGAAACTCAGTTTTCACACTCTAGGCTTAATGCCCTTGGAGCGCATTATGTAGGAATGAACCTGGTAGAGCATCCCACAGAAAAGAATGTTCCACATGTGGGTTTCACATGCCACCAACTCCACATTCACAGACAACTTCAGCGCCAAAGCCATTTTCAGATAGCCCTCAATGCAAAGGCTCTAGGCGCAAATATTGGTGTGAGAGCTAATTCAATCAAGGAAACACTGCATGTTGGTGAAGCGCATATTGAAGAAGAATCAGCCGAGTGGTTCTTGTGGGAGAACAACTCCATTTGGCTCACTAACTTCACACACCATCAGGCTTCCAAGCAGCTCTCAAGGAAACTCAGTTTTCACACTCTAGGCTTAATTCCCTTTGAGTGCCTAGGACTGAAATGAAGCTTGGTGAGCTTATCACACAAACCAATGCTCCACATGCGGGTTTCACATGCCACCAACTCCACATTCACAGACAACTTCAGCGCCAAAGCTGTTTTCAGGTAGCCCTCAATGCAAAGGCTCCAGTCCCAAATATTGGTGTGAGAGCTAATTCAATCAAGGAAACACTGCATGTTGGTGAAGCGCATATTGAAGAAGAATCAGCCGAGTGGTTCTTGTGGGAGAACAACTCCATTTGGCTCACTAACTTCACACACCATCAGGCTTCCAAGCAGCTCTCAAGGAAACTCAGTTTTCACACTCTAGGCTTAATGCCCTTTGAGTGCCAAGGAATGAAATGCACCTGGTAGAGCATCCCACACAAACCAATGCTCCACATGTGGGTTTCACATGCCACCAACTCCACATTCACAGACAACTTCAGCGCCACAGCCATTTTCTTTTTTTTTTTTTATTTTTTTTTTAAATTTTATTTTAAGTTCATTAATTACATTGTATTATGTGACACAGTTTCATAGGTACTGGGATTCTCCCCACCCCTCCCCAAACCCTCCCACCATGGTGGATTCCTCCACCTTGTTGCATAACCACAGTTCAAGTTCAGTTGAGATTCCCCCATTGCAAGCATATACCAAACATAGAGTCCAGCATCTTATTGTCTAGTCAAGTTCAACGGCTTCTTAGGTATACCCTCTCTGATCTGAAGACAGAGCCAGCAGAGTATCATCCCAATCAATTAAAAGCTCCAACATACCATCAGCAAAAATTTACATCATTATGGAATTAATTGACATAGTAATGAGTAACCAATATGGCAAAAGTAAATGCGATTTCTTATCCACCTTCTGTGACCACCTCATTGACATTTCAATTTTGGTTTATACACAACATATAACATTCATAACATAACTTGTTATACATAACATCATCTTAAATTAAGGCAAACATGTGGTATTTAACCTTTTGGGATTGGCTCATTTCCCTTAGCATTATGGTTTCCAGTTTGGCCCATTTGGCCACAAAGAACTGCATTTTGTTTTTTTTAATAGCTGAGTAGTATTCCATGGAGTAGATGAACCATAGCTTTCTTATCCAATCCTCTGTTGATGGGCATTTTGGCTGCTTCCATGTTTTTGCAATTACTGATTGTGCTGCTATGAACATAGGAGTGCATGTTGGTTTCTCATAAAACAAGTGTTCTGGATATATTCCTAGGAGTGCTATTGCTGGGTCATACGGTATGTTGTATTTGAGTTGTTTGAATGTTCTCCATACTGATTTCCATAGAGGCTGTACCAGCCTGCAGCCCCACCAGCAGTGGAGTAGGGTTCCCTTTTCCCCGCAACCTCGCCAACAAGTGTCGTTGGTGCTTTTTTTCATGTGGGCCAGTCTTACTGGCGTTAGGTGGTACCTCATTGATGTTTTAATTTGGATTTCCCTTATTGCCAGGGAACTTGAGCATTTTTTCATATGTTTATTTGCCATTTGGGTTTGTTCCTTTGTGAAGTGTTTGCCCATTTCCCGTGCCCATTTCTTGAGTGGCTTGTTTGTTTTGACATTTTGGTTGTTTTGTAGCTCTTTGTATATTCTGGAGATCAGCCCTCTATCACCTAAGTCGTGTGCGAAGATCTTCTCCCATTCTGTGGGTTGCCTTTTTACTTTGTTGATTGTTTCTCTAGCTGTACAGAAGCTTCTTAGTTTGATGAGGTCCCACTTGTTTATTTTGGTCTTGATTTCTACTGCATTTGGAGTCTTTTTTAGGAAGTGAGGGCCTACCCCTAAGTGTTCCAGTGTGTTTCCAACATTTTCTTCCAAAAGTTTGAAGGTTTCTGGATGTAGGTTTAAATCTTTTATCCATTTGGATTTGATCTTAGTATATGGTGAGAGATGTGGGTCTATCTTTTTGTTTCTGCAGGCTATCAACCAGTTGTCCCAACAGCATTTATTGAACAGACCTTCCCATTTGCCTGGGTTGTCGTTTGTCTTTTTGTCAAAGATTATTTGGCTGTATTTGTGTGGGTTCCCATCTGGTGTTTCTATTCTGCTCCATTGATCTTCTTCTCTATTTTTTTGCCAGTACCAGGCTGTTTTGATAACCACTGCCCTATAGTATGTCCAGAGGTCTGGGACTGTGATTCCCCCTGCTAACTTCCTGTTCTTGAGAATGGTTCTAGCTATCCGTGGTTTTTTGTGTTTCCAGATGAACCTTTGAATCATTGTTTCCAGATCTGTGAAGAATGTTTTGGGCAATTTGATTGGGATTGCGTTGAATGTATATATTGCCTTTGGCAGTATAGACATTTTAATGATATTGATTTTACCTATCCAGGAGCATGGGATGTTACTCCATCTTTCTAGATCTTGTTCAATTTCTTTTTTAAGTAGTTTGTAGTTTTCCTCAAATAGGTCTCCAACATTTTTGGTTAGGTTAATTCCCAGATACTTCATGCTTTCCTTTGTTACTTTGAATGGTATCTTGCTGGTTAGATCTTTTTCCAACTTGGGGCTGTTAGCATACACTATGGCTGTTGATTTTTGTTCATTAATTTTGTACCCTGCCACTCTACCGAACTCTCGTATAAGTTCTAGTAGTCTCTGTGTTGAGCCTTTTGGCTCTTCCATATAAAGAATCATGTCATCTGCATATAGTGAAAGCTTGACTTCTTCATTTCCCATTTGGATTCCTTTGATTTCTTTTTCTTGTCTTATGGCCTCAGCGAGTACCTCTAGAACTATGTTGAATAGCAGCGGAGAAAGCGGACATCCCTGTCTTGTTCCAGATCTCAGTGGGAAGGGTTCCAGTTTTTCTCCATTCAGTATGATGCTGGCATTGGGTTTTTCATATATTGCTTTGATTATGTTGTGGATTTTTCCATCTATGCCTACCTTGGTTAGGGTCTTTAGCAGGAAGTTGTGCTGGATTTTGTCGAAAGCTTTTTCTGCATCTATTGATACTATCATGTGATTCTTGTTTTTCAGTTTTTGGATGTGGTGTATCACATTTATGGATTTGCGAATGTTGAACCATCCCTGCATTCCAGGGATGAATCCTACTTGATCTGGATGAATGATCTGTCTGATGTGTTTTTGAATTCTGTTGGCTAGGATTTTGTTGAGAATCTTAGCATCAATGTTCATCAAAGAGATAGGTCTGTAGTTTTCCTTCTCTGTAGGATCTCTGCCCGGTTTTGGGATTAAGGTAATGTTGGCTTCATAGAATGAGTTTGGAAGGGTTGCTTCCTTTTCTATTGTTTTGAAGAGTTTGTAGAGGATTGGGGTTAGTTCTGTTCGGAATGTTTTGTAGAATTCTGGAGTGAAGCCGTCTGGGCCTGGGCTTTTCTTTGTTGGGAGGTCTTTAATCACTGATTCAATCTCTGCTTCAGTTATGGGTTTGTTCAGGTTGATTGTTGCCTCTGGGCTAAGTTTTGGCAGGTTGTGTGAGTCTAAGAACTTTTCCATTTCTTGGTGGTCTTCTGATTTGTTGGAGTACAGTGCTTTGTAGTAATTTCTGATTATGTTCTTAATGGTTGTAATGTCTGTTGTTACGTTGCCTTTTTCATCTTTGATGCTGTTAATTCTTGCTTTCTCTTGTTTTTTCTTTGTCAGTCGGGCCAGCGGGGTGTCTATTTTGTTTATCTTTTCAAAAAACCAGCTTTTTGATTCGTTGATTTTGTGTATGGTTTTTTTTTTTTATTTCTATCTGGTTGATTTCCTCCCTTGTTTTGATGATTTCTTGTTTCCTGTTGTGTGTGGGGCTCATCTGCTGCTGCTTTTCCAATTTCTGGAGGTGTGTGGTTAGTTCCTGTATTTGGCGCCTCTCTTGGGCCTTGACATGAGCTCCAATTGCGATGAGTTTACCCCGTAGCACTGCTTTGGCAGTGTCCCACAAGTTTTGGAATGTTGTATCAGAGTTTTCATTGGTTTCCATAAATTTTTTGATCTCATCTTTAATTTCTTCCCTGACCCATTGTTCGTTCAATAGCATATTGTTCAACCTCCAAGAGTTTCTATATTTCCTTGGGCATTTTGAATTGCTGATTTCCAGTTTCATTCCGTGGTGGTCTGAGAGGGTACATGGTATGATTTCTATCTTTTTGAAGTTATTTAGATTTGCTTTGTGTCCTATCATGTGGTCGATCCTGGAGAAGGTGCCATGTACTGCTGAAAAAAATGTATAATCTGTGGTCTTAGGATAAAAAATTCTATAAATGTCTACCAAGTCCAGTTGTTCTAATGTTTGTACGAGCTCTGTTGTTTCTTTGTTGAGTTTTTGTTTTGTTGATCTGTCTATAGTTGTTAGCGGGGTGTTAAGATCGCCCACTATTATTGTGTGTGTATCTATGTCTCCCCTTAAGTCTGTAAGTAGTGGCTTCACGAAGCTAGGCGCATTGGAATTAGGTGCATATATGTTCACAATTGTAATTACTTCTTGATGGATCAGTCCCTTCACCAATATAAAATGTCCTTCTCTGTCCTTTTTGATGTCTGTCAGCTTGAAGTCTAGGTCATCTGAGATTAGAACAGCTACACCAGCCTTTTTTTCTCGTCCATTGGCATGAAATGTCTTTTTCCATCCTTTCACTTTAAATTTCTTACAGGATTTTCTGGTTAGATGTGTCTCTTGTAGGCAACATATAGTTGGGTGCTGTTTGATGATCCATTCCGTTAATCTATGCCTTTTGATTGGTAAGTTTAAGCCATTTGTGTTTAGAGATAATATTGAGAGGAATTGGTTTTGGGCTGCCATGAGTGTAAGTGTGCAAGTGTGTATTTGCGACTATTAGAGTTTTTGATTGGTTGACTTTTCTTGTATGGATTTTAGTGGGGAGGTCTTCCCATTTGCCATCTTTGATTTTGGTTTGTATTTTTTCTTTCTGGGTTTAGCACCTTCCTGAGGAGATTTTCCAGAGCTGGTTTCGTGTTGATGTATTCTTCGAGTTTTTCTTTACTGTTGAAGTATTTGATTTCATTCTCAAATATAAATGAGAGCTTTGCTGGGTACATTATTCTTGGTTGGCAGTTGTTTTGTTTCAGGATTTGATAGGTTTTACCCCATTCTCTCCTTGCTTGGAGCGTTTCTTCTGATAGGTCGGCTGTGATCCTAATTTCCCTTCCCCTGAAAGTAATCTTATCCTTTTTTCTTACTTGTCTTAGAATGGTTTCCTTGTATTCACTTGAAGGTAGCTTGAGGACCACATGTCTGGGAGACGATTTGTTTGGGTCGTATCTACTGGGGGTTCTTTGTCCTTCCTGGATTTGTGCTAGATTTATATTTCCAGTATTCTGGAAGTTCTCCTGTATTATCTCATTGAGCACTCGTTGCAAGCCTGTCTCCTTTTCCACTCCTTCGGGAAGGCCTATTATTCTAATATTTGATTTTTTGAGGTTGTCTTTCATTTCCTGTATGGACCTATTGGCTTTCTCTAGATTTGTCTCCAACTGTTTGATGAGCTGCTGCCTTTCATTCTGATTGTCTTCCAATTCTGATATTCTGTCTTCTGCTGTGTTCATTCTGTTGGTTAGGCTTTCAATTTTGTTCTCTATATCAAGGATTCCCTTTTTGACTTGATTTATTTCTGCAGTGATATGGTTTTCGAATGCCTTAGACTCTTCCCAGCGCTTTTCACTCTCTCTGATGAATTTCATCATTAGCTTCTTAAAGTCCTTATCTGATAGTTCCTCTATGTCTTCATCTTGCATCTCAGATATTGGGATTAGTTTTTGGTTGTATTGGGAGGGAGTGCTTGATCTTTCCTCTGGGTCATTGCTTTTTCTGATACTTCTCCTCATTGTGTTTTTACTTCTTGTTGTTTTGAGATTTTAGCAGTGATTCAGCTGAGCCGGCTCTGGTTTGGGGTCTCCGGCTGAGCCCAGCAGGGCTTACTGCCTGAGTCACCAGCTGCTTTCAGGGTCTGTAGATCACAGCCCCGAGTTGGGTCAGGAGGCTTTGTGGGCCAGCCCTAGTGCCAGGCCCCTTCCCCTGTGGCTCCCTCTCAAAGGCAGTTCCCTACAGATTCACTCTGCCAAGCCGCGCCTGGGCTTTGGGTCACAAGGCTAATACAGCGGGGGTCTCTGCCTCAGTGCTGAGCCGAGACTCTCCTTCAGGGCTTGAGGTTAGCACAGCAAGGGCTCCTGCTGCTCGGAGCCTAAAATCCCCAACCCCGGCCTGTGCTGGGCTGGAGATCTCCGCGGCCCCAGTGCCAAACTCGGAAGCGCTGCTCCGCCGAGGGCTGCAACACCACAGGCAGGTCTTTCCGAGCGGGCTCCTGCTGGGAAAACCTGTCCGGCCAGTTCAGCTGAGCCCGCTCCGGTCTGGCCTCTCTAGCTGAGCCCAGCTGGGGACTCCGCCCTGAAGAAGCCACTTCCTCAGCTGCACTCTCTCAAGGATGGAAGCAGATCTCTGAGAGGCACAGAGCCCTTTAGGTGAGACGTGCCCCCACTAGTCCGCTCCTCTGCCCAGGACGTGAGGCCCTGTCGAGCGTTGCCCAGCCTCTGGGGCTCAGGGCGAGTCCAGCAACAGGATCCACTGACTCTCCCGCAGCCAGTCCACAGCTCGGAGCCGATATGGGGATCTCTGAGCCCCAGTCCCACAGTGCTGCTCCTGTTCCCTCTGCACTCTCCCAGAGCCGCTGAGCAGCGGGTAGGCAAGCCTCTGGGAAATCTCCCCAGCTTTTCCTCCACTTCTGCAGGGATAATGCACCCAATGATCAGTCCAGTAGCCTCCTCTGGGGGCTCCTGCCTTCCAGGGGACTGGTGCCCCTGTCGGTGTGGGCGCCTATCCTTCCAGCCGCCTCTGTTTTCCCTGGGGCGGTTGAGCCACTGCCGCCTTCCCCCTGCCTGGGATCGTGACTCACCAGGTTTCTCGCGGCGTGCTGTATTTTCTTTCCTACTTTTTGCGGCTGTTCCTTCACGCTGTGTAGATTTTCTTGCTTTAGTGAACTCCAGTGACCTTCTCGCTCTTCTCCCTACAGTTTCGCGCCTCCTGGCTTGTTTCTCTGCTGGATCGGCTCCCCTCCTGCCTTACTCCACCCTACACCAGCTCTCTGCAGTCGGCCATCTTTGCCACAGCCATTTTCAGATAGCCCTCAATGCAAAGGCTCTAGGCGAAAATATTGGTGTGAGAGCTAATTCAATCAAGGAAACACTGCATGTTGGTGAAGCGCATATTGAAGAAGAATCAGCCGAGTGGTTCTTGTGAGAGAACACCTCCATTTGGCTCACTAACTTCACACACCATCAGGCTTCCATGCAGCTCTCAAGGAAACTCAGTTTTCACACTCTAGGCTTAATGCCCTTTGAGTGCATTATGTAGGAATGAACCTGGTAGAGCATCCCACACAAAAGAATGTTCCACATGCGGGTTTCACATGCCACCAACTCCACATTCACAGACAACTTCAGCGCCAAAGCCATTTTCAGATAGCTCTCAATGCAAAGGCTCTAGACGCAAATATTGGTGTGAGAGCTAATTCAATCAAGGAAACACTGCATGTTGGTGAAGCGCATATTGAAGAAGAATCAGCCGAGTGGTTCTTGTGGGGGAACAACTCCATTTGGCTCACTAACTTCACACACCATCAGGCTTCCAAGCAGCTCTCAAGGAAACTCAGTTTTCACACTCTAGGCTTAATGCCCTTTGAGTGCCTAGGACTGAAATGAACCTGGTAGAGCATCCCACACAAACCCATGCTCCACATGCGGGTTTCACATGCCACCAACTCCACATTCACAGACAACTTCAGCGCCAGGGCCATTTTCAGATAGCCCTCAATACAAAGGCTCTAGGCGCAAATATTGGTGTGAGAGCTAATTCAATCAAGGAAACACTGCATGTTGGTGAAGCGCATATTGAAGAACAATCAGCCGAGTGCTTCTTGTGAGAGAACACCTCCATTTGGCTCACTAACTTCACACACCATCAGGCTTCCATGCAGCTCTCAAGGAAACTCAGTTTTCACACTCTAGGCTTAGTGCCCTTTGAGTGCATTATCTAGGAATGAACCTGGTAGAGCATCCCACACGAACCAATGCTTCACATGCGGGTTTCACATGCCACCAACTCCACATTCACAGGCAACTTCAGCGTCACAGCCGTTTTCAGATAGCCCTCAATGCAAAGGCTCTAGGCGCAAATATTGGTGTGAGAGCTAATTCAATCAAGGAAACACTGCATGTTGGTGAAGCGCATATTGAAGAAGAATCAGCCGAGTGGTTCTTGTGGGAGAACAACTCCATTTGGCTCACTAACTTCACACACCATCAGGCTTCCAAGCAGCTCTCAAGGAAACTCAGTTTTCACACTCTTGGCTTAGTGCCCTTGGAGTGCATTATCTAGGAATGAACCTGGTAGAGCATCCCACACAAACCAATGCTCCCCATGCGGGTTTCACATGCCACCAACTCCACATTCACAGACAACTTCATCGCCAAAGCCATTTTCAGATAGCCCTCAATGCAAAGGCTCTAGGCCGAAATATAGGTGTGAGAGCTAATTCAATCAAGGAAACACTGCATGTTGGTGAAGCGCATATTGAAGAAGAATCAGCCGAGTGGTTCTTGTGGGAGAACAACTCCATTTGGCTCACTAACTTCACACACCATCAGGCTTCCAAGCAGCTCTCAAGGGAAACTCAGTTTTCACACTCTAGGCTTAATGCCCTTTGAGAGTATTATGTAGGAATGAACCTGGTAGAGCATCCCACACAAACCAATGCTCCACATGCGGGTTTCACATGCCACCAACTCCACATTCACAGACAACTTCAGCGCCACAGCCGTTTTCAGATAGCCCTCAATGCAAAGGCTCTAGACGCAAATATTGGTGTGAGAGCTAATTCAATCAAGGAAACACTGCATGTTGGTGAAGCGCATATTGAAGAAGAATCAGCCGAGTGGTTCTTGTGGGACAACAACTCCATTTGGCTCACTAACTTAACACACCATCAGGCTTCCAAGCAGCTCTCAAGGAAACTCAGTTTTCACACTCTAGGCTTAATGCCCTTTGAGTGCCTAGGAATGAAATGAACCTGGTAGAGCATCCCACACAAACCAATGCTCCACATGCGGGTTTCACATGCCACCAACTCCACATTCACAGACAACTTCAGCGCCAAAGCCATTTTCAGATAGCCCTCAATACAAAGGCTCTAGGCGCAAATATTGGTGTGAGAGCTAATTCAATCAAGGAAACACTGCATGTTGGTGAAGCGCATATTGAAGAAGAATCAGCCGAGTGGTTCTTGTGGGAGAACAACTCCATTTGGCTCACTAACTTCACACACCATCAGGCTTCCAAGCAGCTCTCAAGGAAACTCAGTTTTCACACTCTATGCTTAGTGCCCTTTGAGTGCCTAGGACTGAAATGAAGCTTGGTGAGCTTATCACACAAACCAATGCTCCACATGCGGGTTTCACATGCCACCAACTCCACATTCACACACAACTTCAGCGCCAAAGCCGTTTTCAGGTAGCCCTCAATGCAAAGGCTCCAGGCCCAAATATTGGTGTGAGAGCTAATTCATTCAAGGAAACACTGCATGTTGGTGAAGCGCATATTGAAGAAGAATCAGCCGAGTGGTTCTTGTGGGAGAACAACTCCATTTGGCTCACTAACTTCACACACCATCAGGCTTCCAAGCAGCTCTCAAGGAAACTCAGTTTTCACACTCTAGGCTTAATGCCCTTTGAGTGCATTATCTAGGAATGAACCTGGTAGAGCATCCCACACAAACCAATGCTCCACATGCGGGTTTCACATGCCACCAACTCCACATTCACAGACAACTTCAGCGCCAAAGCCATTTTCAGATAGCCCTCAATGCAAAGGCTCTAGGCGCAATTATTGGTGTGAGAGCTAATTCAATCAAGGAAACACTGCATGTTGGTGAAGAGCATATTGAAGAAGAATCAGCCGAGTGGTTCTTGTGGGAGAACAACTCCATTTGTCTCACTAACTTCACACACCATCAGGCTTCCATGCAGCTCTCAAGGAAACTGAGTTTTCACACTCTAGGCTTAATGCCCTTTGAGTGCCTAGGACTGAAATGAACCTGGTAGAGCATCCCACACAAACCAATGCTCCACATGCGGGTTTCACATGCCACCAACTCCACATTCACAGACAACTTCAGCGCCAAAGCCATTTTCAGATAGCCCACAATGCAAAGGCTCTAGGCCCAAATATTGGTGTGAGAGCTAATTCAATCAAGGAAACACTGCATGTTGGTGAAGCGCATATTGAAGAAGAATCAGCCGAGTGGTTCTTGTGGGAGAACAACTCCATTTGTCTCACTAACTTCACACACCATTAGGCTTCCAAGCAGCTCTCAAGGAAACTCAGTTTTCACACTCTAGGCTTAACGCCCTTTGAGTGCATTATCTAGGAATGAACCTGGTAGAGCATCCCACACAAACCAATGCTCCACATGCGGGTTTCACATGCCACCAACTCCACATTCACAGGCAACTTCATCGCCAAAGCCATTTTCAGATAGCTCTCAATGCAAAGGCTCTAGGTGCAAATATTGGTGTGAGAGCTAATTCAATCAAGGAAACACTGCATGTTGGTGAAGCGCATATTGAAGAAGAATCAGCCGAGTGCTTCTTGTGGGAGAACAACTCCATTTGGCTCACTAACTTCACACACCATCAGGCTTCCAAGCAGCTCTCAAGGAAACTCAGTTTTCACACTCTAGGCTTAATGCCCTTTGAGTGCATTATGTAGGAATGAACGTGGTAGAGCATCCCACACAAACCAATGCTCCACATGCGGGTTTCACATGCCACCAACTCCACATTCACAGACAACTTCAGCGCCATAGCCATTTTCAGATAGCCCTCAATGCAAAGGCTCTAGGCGAAAATACTGGTGTGAGAGCTAATTCAATCAAGGAAACACTGCATGTTGGTGAAGCGCATATTGAAGAAGAATCAGCCGAGTGGTTCTTGTGGGAGAACAACTCCATTTGACTCACTAACTTCACACACCATCAGGCTTCCAAGCAGCTCTCAAGGAAACTCAGTTTTCACACTCTAGGCTTAATGCCCTTTGAGTGCCTAGGACTGAAATGAAGCTTGGTGAGCTTATCACACAAACCAATGCTCCACATGCGGGTTTCACATGCCACCAACTCCACATTCACAGACAACTTCAGCGCCAAAGCCATTTTCAGATAGCCCTCAATGCAAAGGCTCTAGGCCCAAATATTGGTGTGAGAGCTAATTCAATCAAGGAAACACTGCATGTTGGTGAAGCGCATATTGAAGAAGAATCAGCCGAGTGGTTCTTGTGGGAGAACAACTCCATTTGTCTCACTAACTTCACACACCATTAGGCTTCCAAGCAGCTCTCAAGGAAACTCAGTTTTCACACTCTAGGCTTAACGCCCTTTGAGTGCATTATCTAGGAATGAACCTGGTAGAGCATCCCACACAAACCAATGCTCCACATGCGGGTTTCACATGCCACCAACTCCACATTCACAGGCAACTTCATCGCCAAAGCCATTTTCAGATAGCTCTCAATGCAAAGGCTCTAGGTGCAAATATTGGTGTGAGAGCTAATTCAATCAAGGAAACACTGCATGTTGGTGAAGCGCATATTGAAGAAGAATCAGCCGAGTGCTTCTTGTGGGAGAACAACTCCATTTGGCTCACTAACTTCACACACCATCAGGCTTCCAAGCAGCTCTCAAGGAAACTCAGTTTTCACACTCTAGGCTTAATGCCCTTTGAGTGCATTATGTAGGAATGAACGTGGTAGAGCATCCCACACAAACCAATGCTCCACATGCGGGTTTCACATGCCACCAACTCCACATTCACAGACAACTTCAGCGCCATAGCCATTTTCAGATAGCCCTCAATGCAAAGGCTCTAGGCGAAAATACTGGTGTGAGAGCTAATTCAATCAAGGAAACACTGCATGTTGGTGAAGCGCATATTGAAGAAGAATCAGCCGAGTGGTTCTTGTGGGAGAACAACTCCATTTGACTCACTAACTTCACACACCATCAGGCTTCCAAGCAGCTCTCAAGGAAACTCAGTTTTCACACTCTAGGCTTAATGCCCTTTGAGTGCCTAGGACTGAAATGAAGCTTGGTGAGCTTATCACACAAACCAATGCTCCACATGCGGGTTTCACATGCCACCAACTCCACATTCACAGACAACTTCAGCGCAAAAGCCATTTTCAGATAGCCCTCAATGCAAAGGCTCTAGGCCCAAATATTGGTGTGAGAGCTAATTCAATCAAGGAAACACTGCATGTTTGTGAAGCGCATATTGAAGAAGAATCAGCCGAGTGGTTCTTGTGGGAGAACAACTCCATTTGGCTCACTAACTTCACACACCATCAGGCTTCCAAGCAGCTCTCAAGGAAACTCAGTTTTCACACTCTAGGCTTAATGCCGTTTGAGTGCATTATCTAGGAATGAACCTGGTAGAGCATCCCACACAAACCAATGCTCCACATGCGGGTTTCACATGCCACCAACTCCACATTCACAGACAACTTCAGCGCCAAAGCCATTTTCAGATAGCCCTCAATGCAAAGGCTCTAGACGCAAATATTGGTGTGAGAGCTAATTCAATCAAGGAAACACTGCATGTTGGTGAAGCGCATATTGAAGAAGAATCAGCCGAGTGGTTCTTGTGAGAGAACACCTCCATTTGGCTCACTAACTTCACACACCATCAGGCTTCCATGCAGCTCTCAAGGAAACTCAGTTTTCACACTCTAGGCTTAATGCCCTTTGAGTGCCTAGGACTGAAATGAACCTGATAGAGCATCCCACACAAACCAATGCTCCACATGCGGGTTTCACATGCCACCAACTCCACATTCACAGACAACTTCAGCGCCAAAGCCATTTTCAGATAGCCCTCAATGCAAAGGCTCTAGGCCCAAATATTGGTGTGAGAGCTAATTCAATCAAGGAAACACTGCATGTTGGTGAAGCGCATATTGAAGAAGAATCAGCCGAGTGGTTCTTGTGGGAGAACAACTCCATTTGGCTCACTAACTTCACACACCATCAGGCTTCCAAGCAGCTCTCAAGGAAACTCAGTTTTCACACTCTAGGCTTAATGCCCTTTGAGTGCCTAGGACTGAAATGAACCTGATAGAGCATCCCACACAAACCAATGCTCCACATGCGGGTTTCACATGCCACCAACTCCACATTCACAGACAACTTCAGCGCCAAAGCCATTTTCAGATAGCCCTCAATGCAAAGGCTCTAGGCCCAAATATTGGTGTGAGAGCTAATTCAATCAAGGAAACACTGCATGTTGGTGAAGCGCATATTGAAGAAGAATCAGCCGAGTGGTTCTTGTGGGAGAACAACTCCATTTGGCTCACTAACTTCACACACCATCAGGCTTCCAAGCAGCTCTCAAGGAAACTCAGTTTTCACACTCTAGCCTTAACGCCCTTTGAGTGCATTATCTAGGAATGAACCTGGTAGAGCATCCCACACAAACCAATGCTCCACGTGCGGGTTTCACATGCCACCAACTCCACATTCACAGACAACTTCATCGCCAAAGCCATTTTCAGATAGCCCTCAATGCAAAGGCTCTAGACGCAAATATTGGTGTGAGAGCTAATTCAATCAAGGAAACACTGCATGTTGGTGAAGCGCATATTGAAGAAGAATCAGCCGAGTGGTTCTTGTGGGAGAACAACTCCATTTGGCTCACTAACTTCACACACCATCAGGCTTCCAAGCAGCTCTCAAGGAAACTCAGTTTTCACACTCTAGGCTTAATGCCCTTTGAGTGCATTATGTAGGAATGAACCTGGTAGAGCATCCCACACAAACCAATGCTCCACATGCGGGTTTCACATGCCACCAACTCCACATTCACAGACAACTTCAGCGCGAAAGCCATTTTCAGATAGCCCTCAATGCAAAGGCTCTAGGCGCAAATATTGGTGTGAGAGCTAATTCAATCAAGGAAACACTGCATGTTGGTGAAGCGCATATTGAAGAAGAATCAGCCGAGTGGTTCTTATGGGACAACAACTCCATTTGGCTCACTAACTTCACACACCATCAGGCTTCCAAGCAGCTCTCAAGGAAACTCAGTTTTCACACTCTAGGCTTAATGCCCTTTGAGTGCCTAGGACTGAAATGAAGCTTGGTGAGGTTATCACACAAACCAATGCTCCACAGGCGGGTTTCACATGCCACAAACTCCACATTCACAGACAACTTCAGCGCCAAAGCCGTTTTCAGATAGCCCTCAATGCAAAGGCTCCAGGCCCAAATATTGGTGTGAGAGCTAATTCAATCAAGGAAACACTGCATGTTGGTGAAGCGCATGTTGAAGAAGAATCAGCCGAGTGGTTCTTGTGGGAGAACAACTCCATTTGTCTCACTAACTTCACACACCATCAGGGTTCCAAGCAGCTCTGAAGGAAACTCAGTTTTCACACTCTAGGCTTAATGCCCTTTGAGTGCCTAGGAATGAAATGCACCTGGTAGAGCATCCCACACAAACGAATGCTCCACGTGCGGGTTTCACATGCCACCAACTCCACATTCACAGGCAACTTCAGCGCCACAGCCATTTTCAGATAGCCCTCAATGCAAAGGCTCTAGACGCAAATATTGGTGTGAGAGCTAATTCAATCAAGGAAACACTGCATGTTGGTGAAGCGCATATTGAAGAAGAATCAGCCGAGTGGTTCTTGTGAGAGAACACCTCCATTTGGCTCACTAACTTCACACACCATCTGGCTTCCAAGCAGCTCTGAAGGAAACTCAGTTTTCACACTCTAGGCTTAATGCCCTTTGAGTGCATTATGTAAGAATGAACCTGGTAGAGCATCCCACACAAACCAATGCTCCACATGCGGGTTTCACATGCCACCAACTCCACATTCACAGGCAACTTCATCGCCAAAGCCATTTTCAGATAGCCCTCAATGCAAAGGCTCTAGACGCAAATATTGGTGTGAGAGCTAATTCAATCAAGGAAACACTGCATGTTGGTGAAGCGCATATTGAAGAAGAATCAGCCGAGTGGTTCTTGTGGGAGAACAACTCCATTTGGCTCACTAACTTCACACACCATCAGGCTTCCAAGCAGCTCTCAAGGAAACTCAGTTTTCACACTCTAGGCTTAATGCCCTTTGAGTGCATTATGTAGGAATGAACCTGGTAGAGCATCCCACACAAACCAATGCTCCACATGTGGGTTTCACATGCCACCAACTCCACATTCACAGACAACTTCAGCGCCAAAGCCATTTTCAGATAGCCCTCAATGCAAAGGCTCTAGGCCCAAATATTGGTGTGAGAGCTAATTCAATCAAGGAAACACTACATGTTGGTGAAGCGCATATTGAAGAAGAATCAGCCGAGTGGTTCTTGTGGGAGAACAACTCCATTTGGCTCACTAACTTCACACACCATCAGGCTTCCAAGCAGCTCTGAAGGAAACTCAGTTTTCACACTCTAGGCTTAATGCCCTTTGAGTGCCTAGGACTGAAATGAAGCTTGGTGAGCTTATCACACAAACCAATGCTCCACAGGCGGGTTTCACATGCCACCAACTCCACATTCACAGACAACTTCAGCGCCAAAGCCGTTTTCAGGTAGCCCTCAATGCAAAGGCTCCAGGCCCAAATATTGGTGTGAGAGCTAATTCAATCAAGGAAACACTGCATGTTGGTAAAGCGCATGTTGAAGAAGAATCAGCCGAGGGGTTCTTGTGGGAGAACAACTCCATTTGGCTCACTAACTTCACACACCATCAGGCTTCCAAGCAGCTCTCAAGGAAACTCAGTTTTCACACTCTAGGCTTAACGCCCTTTGAGTGCATTATCTAGGAATGAACCTGGTAGAGCATCCCACACAAACCAATGCTCCACATGCGGGTTTCACATGCCACCAACTCCACATTCACAGGCAACTTCATCGCCAAAGCCATTTTCAGATAGCCCTCAATGCAAAGGCTCTAGACGCAAATATTGGTGTGAGAGCTAATTCAATCAAGGAAACACTGCATGTTGGTGAAGCGCATATTGAAGAAGAATCAGCCGAGTGGTTCTTGTGGGAGAACAACTCCATTTGGCTCACTAACTTCACACACCATCAGGCTTCCAAGCAGCTCTCAAGGAAACTGAGTTTTCACACTCTAGGCTTAATGCCCTTTGAGTGCCTAGGACTGAAATGAACCTGGTAGAGCATCCCACACAAACCAATGCTCCACATGCGGGTTTCACATGCCACCAACTCCACATTCACAGACAACTTCAGCGCCAAAGCCATTTTCAGATAGCCCTCAATGCAAAGGCTCTAGGCGAAAATATTGGTGTGAGAGCTACTTCAATCAAGGAAACACTGCATGTTGGTGAAGCGCATATTGAAGAAGAATCAGCCGAGTGGTTCTTGTGGGAGAACAACTCCATTTGGCTCACTAACTTCACACACCATCAGGCTTCCAAGCAGCTCTCAAGGAAACTCAGTTTTCACACTCTAGGCTTAATGCCCTTTGAGTGACTAGGACTGAAATGAAGCTTGGTGAGCTTATCACACAAACCAATGCTCCACATGCGGGTTTCACATGCCACAAACTCCACATTCACAGACAACTTCAGCGCCACAGCCGTTTTCAGGTAGCCCTCAATGCAAAGGCTCCAGGCCCAAATATTGGTGTGAGAGCTAATTCAATCAAGGAAACACTGCATGTTGGTGAAGCGCATGTTGAAGAAGAATCAGCCGAGTGGTTCTTGTGGGAGAACAACTCCATTTGTCTCACTAACTTCACACACCATCAGGCTTCCATGCAGCTCTCAAGGAAACTCAGTTTTCACACTCTAGGCTTAATGCCGTTTGAGTGCATTATGTAGGAATGAACCTGGTAGAGCATCCCACACAAACCAATGCTCCACATGCGGGTTTCACATGCCACCAACTCCACATTCACAGGCAACTTCAGCGTCACAGCCGTTTTCAGATAGCCCTCAATGCAAAGGCTCTAGGCCCAAATATTGGTGTGAGAGCTAATTCAATCAAGGAAACACTGCATGTTGGTGAAGCGCATATTGAAGAAGAATCAGCCGAGTGGTTCCTGTGGGGGAACAACTCCATTTGGCTCACTAACTTCACACACCATCAGGCTTCCAAGCAGCTCTCAAGGAAACTCAGTTTTCACACTCTAGGCTTACTGCCCTTTGAGTGCATTATGTAGGAATGAACCTGGTAGAGCATCCCACACAAACCAATGCTCCACATGCGGGTTTCACATGCCACCAACTCCACATTCACAGGCAACTTCATCGCCAAAGCCATTTTCAGATAGCCCTCAATGCAAAGGCTCTAGACGCAAATATTGGTGTGAGAGCTAATTCAATCAAGGAAACACTGCATGTTGGTGAAGCGCATATTGAAGAAGAATCAGCCGAGTGGTTTTGTGGGAGAACAACTCCATTTGGCTCACTAACTTCACACACCATCAGGCTTCCAAGCAGCTCTCAAGGAAACTGAGTTTTCACACTCTAGGCTTAATGCCCTTTGAGTGCCTAGGACTGAAATGAACCTGGTAGAGCATCCCACACAAACCAATGCTCCACATGCGGGTTTCACATGCCACCAACTCCACATTCACAGACAACTTCAGCGCCAAAGCCATTTTCAGATAGCCCTCAATGCAAAGGCTCTAGGCCAAATATTGGTGTGAGAGCTAATTCAATCAAGGAAACACTACATGTTGGTGAAGCGCATATTGAAGAAGAATCAGCCGAGTGGTTCTTGTGGGAGAACAACTCCATTTGGCTCACTAACTTCACACACCGTCAGGCTTCCAAGCAGCTCTGAAGGAAACTCAGTTTTCACACTCTAGGCTTAATGCCCTTTGAGTGCCTAGGACTGAAATGAAGCTTGGTGAGCTTATCACACAAACCAATGCTCCACAGGCGGGTTTCACATGCCACAAACTCCACATTCACAGACAACTTCAGCGCCAAAGCCGTTTTCAGGTAGCCCTCAATGCAAAGGCTCCAGGCCCAAATATTGGTGTGAGAGCTAATTCAATCAAGGAAACACTGCATGTTGGTAAAGCGCATGTTGAAGAAGAATCAGCCGAGGGGTTCTTGTGGGAGAACAACTCCATTTGGCTCCCTAACTTCACACACCATCAGGCTTCCAAGCAGCTCTCAAGGAAACTCAGTTTTCACACTCTAGGCTTAACGCCCTTTGAGTGCATTATCTAGGAATGAACCTGGTAGAGCATCCCACACAAACCAATGCTCCACATGCGGGTTTCACATGCCACCAACTCCACATTCACAGGCAACTTCATCGCCAAAGCCATTTTCAGATAGCCCTCAATGCAAAGGCTCTAGACGCAAATATTGGTGTGAGAGCTAATTCAATCAAGGAAACACTGCATGTTGGTGAAGCGCATATTGAAGAAGAATCAGCCGAGTGGTTCTTGTGGGAGAACAACTCCATTTGGCTCACTAACTTCACACACCATCAGGCTTCCAAGCAGCTCTCAAGGAAACTGAGTTTTCACACTCTAGGCTTAATGCCCTTTGAGTGCCTAGGACTGAAATGAACCTGGTAGAGCATCCCACACAAACCAATGCTCCACGTGCGGGTTTCACATGCCACCAACTCCACATTCACAGACAACTTCAGCGCCAAAGCCATTTTCAGATAGCCCTCAATGCAAAGGCTCTAGGCGAAAATATTGGTGTGAGAGCTACTTCAATCAAGGAAACACTGCATGTTGGTGAAGCGCATATTGAAGAAGAATCAGCCGAGTGGTTCTTGTGGGAGAACAACTCCATTTGGCTCACTAACTTCACACACCATCAGGCTTCCAAGCAGCTCTCAAGGAAACTCAGTTTTCACACTCTAGGCTTAATGCCCTTTGAGTGACTAGGACTGAAATGAAGCTTGGTGAGCTTATCACACAAACCAATGCTCCACATGCGGGTTTCACATGCCACAAACTCCACATTCACAGACAACTTCAGCGCCACAGCCGTTTTCAGGTAGCCCTCAATGCAAAGGCTCCAGGCCCAAATATTGGTGTGAGAGCTAATTCAATCAAGGAAACACTGCATGTTGGTGAAGCGCATGTTGAAGAAGAATCAGCCGAGTGGTTCTTGTGGGAGAACAACTCCATTTGTCTCACTAACTTCACACACCATCAGGCTTCCATGCAGCTCTCAAGGAAACTCAGTTTTCACACTCTAGGCTTAATGCCCTTTGAGTGCATTATGTAGGAATGAACCTGGTAGAGCATCCCACACAAACCAATGCTCCACATGCGGGTTTCACATGCCACCAACTCCACATTCACAGGCAACTTCAGCGTCAAAGCCATTTTCAGATAGCCCTCAATGCAAAGGCTCTAGGCCCAAATATTGGTGTGAGAGCTAATTCAATCAAGGAAACACTGCATGTTGGTGAAGCGCATATTGAAGAAGAATCAGCCGAGTGGTTCCTGTGAGGGAACAACTCCATTTGGCTCACTAACTTCACACACCATCAGGCTTCCAAGCAGCTCTCAAGGAAACTCAGTTTTCACACTCTAGGCTTACTGCCCTTTGAGTGCATTATGTAGGAATGAACCTGGTAGAGCATCCCACACAAACCAATGCTCCACATGCGGGTTTCACATGCCACCAACTCCACATTCACAGGCAACTTCATCGCCAAAGCCATTTTCAGATAGCCCTCAATGCAAAGGCTCTAGACGCAAATATTGGTGTGAGAGCTAATTCAATCAAGGAAACACTGCATGTTGGTGAAGGGCATATTGAAGAAGAATCAGCCGAGTGGTTTTGTGGGAGAACAACTCCATTTGGCTCACTAACTTCACACACCATCAGGCTTCCAAGCAGCTCTCAAGGAAACTGAGTTTTCACACTCTAGGCTTAATGCCCTTTGAGTGCCTAGGACTGAAATGAACCTGGTAGAGCATCCCACACAAACCAATGCTCCACATGCGGGTTTCACATGCCACCAACTCCACATTCACAGACAACTTCAGCGCCAAAGCCATTTTCAGATAGCCCTCAATGCAAAGGCTCTAGGCGAAAATATTGGTGTGAGAGCTAATTCAATCAAGGAAACACTGCATGTTGGTGAAGCGCATATTGAAGAAGAATCAGCCGAGTGGTTCTTGTGGGAGAACAACTCCATTTGGCTCACTAACTTCACACACCTTCAGGCTTCCAAGCAGCTCTCAAGGAAACTCAGTTTTCACACTCTAGGTTTAATGCCCTTTGAGTGACTAGGACTGAAATGAAGCTTGGTGAGCTTATCACACAAACCAATGCTCCACATGCGGGTTTCACATGCCACAAACTCCACATTCACAGACAACTTCAGCGCCACAGCCGTTTTCAGGTAGCCCTCAATGCAAAGGCTCCAGGCCCAAATATTGGTGTGAGAGCTAATTCAATCAAGGAAACACTGCATGTTGGTGAAGCGCATGTTGAAGAAGAATCAGCCGAGTGGTTCTTGTGGGAGAACAACTCCATTTGGCTCACTAACTTCACACACCATCAGGCTTCCAAGCAGCTCTCAAGGAAACTGAGTTTTCACACTCTAGGCTTAGTGCCCTTTGAGTGCCTAGGAATGAAATGCACCTGGTAGAGCATCCCACACAAACGAATGCTCCACGTGCGGGTTTCACATGCCACCAACTCCACATTCACAGACAACTTCAGCGTCACAGCCGTTTTCAGATAGCCCTCAATGCAAAGGCTCTAGACGCAAATATTGGTGTGAGAGCTAATTCAATCAAGGAAACACTGCATGTTGGTAAAGCGCATGTTGAAGAAGAATCAGCCGAGTGGTTCTTGTGGGAGAACAACTCCATTTGTCTCACTAACTTCACACACCATCAGGCTTCCATGCAGCTCTCAAGGAAACTCAGTTTTCACACTCTAGGCTTAATGCCCTTTGAGTGCATTATGTAGGAATGAACCTGGTAGAGCATCCCACACAAACCAATGCTCCACATGCGGGTTTCACATGCCACCAACTCCACATTCACAGGCAACTTCAGCGTCACAGCCGTTTTCAGATAGCCCTCAATGCAAAGGCTCTAGGCCCAAATATTGGTGTGAGAGCTAATTCAATCAAGGAAACACTGCATGTTGGTGAAGCGCATATTGAAGAAGAATCAGCCGAGTGGTTCCTGTGGGGGAACAACTCCATTTGGCTCACTAACTTCACACACCATCAGGCTTCCAAGCAGCTCTCAAGGAAACTCAGTTTTCACACTCTAGGCTTACTGCCCTTTGAGTGCATTATGTAGGAATGAACCTGGTAGAGCATCCCACACAAACCAATGCTCCACATGCGGGTTTCACATGCCACCAACTCCACATTCACAGGCAACTTCATCGCCAAAGCCATTTTCAGATAGCCCTCAATGCAAAGGCTCTAGACGCAAATATTGGTGTGAGAGCTAATTCAATCAAGGAAACACTGCATGTTGGTGAAGGGCATATTGAAGAAGAATCAGCCGAGTGGTTTTGTGGGAGAACAACTCCATTTGGCTCACTAACTTCACACACCATCAGGCTTCCAAGCAGCTCTCAAGGAAACTGAGTTTTCACACTCTAGGCTTAATGCCCTTTGAGTGCCTAGGACTGAAATGAACCTGGTAGAGCATCCCACACAAACCAATGCTCCACATGCGGGTTTCACATGCCACCAACTCCACATTCGCAGACAACTTCAACGCCAAAGCCATTTTCAGATAGCCCTCAATGCAAAGGCTCTAGGCGAAAATATTGGTGTGAGAGCTAATTCAATCAAGGAAACACTGCATGTTGGTGAAGCGCATATTGAAGAAGAATCAGCCGAGTGGTTCTTGTGGGAGAACAACTCCATTTGGCTCACTAACTTCACACACCATCAGGCTTCCAAGCAGCTCTCAAGGAAACTCAGTTTTCACACTCTAGGCTTAATGCCCTTTGAGTGACTAGGACTGAAATGAAGCTTGGTGAGCTTATCACACAAACGAATGCTCCACATGCGGGTTTCACATGCCACAAACTCCACATTCACAGACAACTTCAGCGCCACAGCCGTTTTCAGGTAGCCCTCAATGCAAAGGCTCCAGGCCCAAATATTGGTGTGAGAGCTAATTCAATCAAGGAAACACTGCATGTTGGTGAAGCGCATGTTGAAGAAGAATCAGCCGAGTGGTTCTTGTGGGAGAACAACTCCATTTGGCTCACTAACTTCACACACCATCAGGCTTCCAAGCAGCTCTCAAGGAAACTGAGTTTTCACACTCTAGGCTTAATGCCCTTTGAGTGCCTAGGAATGAAATGCACCTGGTAGAGCATCCCACACAAACGAATGCTCCACGTGCGGGTTTCACATGCCACCAACTCCACATTCACAGGCAACTTCAGCGCCACAGCCATTTTCAGATAGCCCTCAATGCAAAGGCTCTAGACGCAAATATTGGTGTGAGAGCTAATTCAATCAAGGAAACACTGCATGTTGGTGAAGCGCATATTGAAGAAGAATCAGCCGAGTGGTTCTTGTGAGAGAACACCTCCATTTGGCTCACTAACTTCACACACCATCAGGCTTCCAAGCAGCTCTGAAGGAAACTCAGTTTTCACACTCTAGGCTTAATGCCCTTTGAGTGCATTATGTAAGAATGAACCTGGTAGAGCATCCCACAGAAAAGAATGTTCCACATGCGGGTTTCACATGCCACCAACTCCACATTCACAGACAACTGCAGCGCCAAAGCCATTTTCAGATAGCTCTCAATGCAAATGCTCTAGACGCAAATATTGGTGTGAGAGCTAATTCAATCAAGGAAACACTGCATGTTGGTGAAGCGCATATTGAAGAAGAATCAGCCGAGTGGTTCTTGTGGGGGAACAACTCCATTTGGCTCACTAACTTCACACACCATCAGGCTTCCAAGCAGCTCTCAAGGAAACTCAGTTTTCACACTCTAGCCTTAACGCCCTTTGAGTGCATTATCTAGGAATGAACCTGGTAGAGCATCCCACACAAACCAATGCTCCACATGCGGGTTTCACATGCCACCAACTCCACATTCACAGGCAACTTCATCGCCAAAGCCATTTTCAGATAGCCCTCAATGCAAAGGCTCTAGACGCAAATATTGGTGTGAGAGCTAATTCAATCAAGGAAACACTGCATGTTGGTGAAGCGCATATTGAAGAAGAATCAGCCGAGTGGTTCTTGTGGGAGAACAACTCCATTTGGCTCACTAACTTCACACACCATCAGGCTTCCAAGCAGCTCTCAAGGAAACTCAGTTTTCACACTCTAGGCTTACTGCCCTTTGAGTGCATTATGTAGGAATGAACCTGGTAGAGCATCCCACACAAACCAATGCTCCACATGCGGGTTTCACATGCCACCAACTCCACATTCACAGACAACTTCAGCGCCAAAGCCATTTTCAGATAGCCCTCAATGCAAAGGCTCTAGGCCCAAATATTGGTGTGAGAGCTAATTCAATCAAGGAAACACTACATGTTGGTGAAGCGCATATTGAAGAAGAATCAGCCGAGTGGTTCTTGTGGGAGAACAACTCCATTTGGCTCACTAACTTCACACACCGTCAGGCTTCCAAGCAGCTCTGAAGGAAACTCAGTTTTCACACTCTAGGCTTAATGCCCTTTGAGTGCCTAGGACTGAAATGAAGCTTGGTGAGCTTATCACACAAACCAATGCTCCACAGGCGGGTTTCACATGCCACAAACTCCACATTCACAGACAACTTCAGCGCCAAAGCCGTTTTCAGGTAGCCCTCAATGCAAAGGCTCCAGGCCCAAATATTGGTGTGAGAGCTAATTCAATCAAGGAAACACTGCATGTTGGTAAAGCGCATGTTGAAGAAGAATCAGCCGAGGGGTTCTTGTGGGAGAACAACTCCATTTGGCTCACTAACTTCACACACCATCAGGCTTCCAAGCAGCTCTCAAGGAAACTCAGTTTTCACACTCTAGGCTTAACGCCCTTTGAGTGCATTATCTAGGAATGAACCTGGTAGAGCATCCCACACAAACCAATGCTCCACATGCGGGTTTCACATGCCACCAACTCCACATTCACAGGCAACTTCATCGCCAAAGCCATTTTCAGATAGCCCTCAATGCAAAGGCTCTAGACGCAAATATTGGTGTGAGAGCTAATTCAATCAAGGAAACACTGCATGTTGGTGAAGCGCATATTGAAGAAGAATCAGCTGAGTGGTTCTTGTGGGAGAACAACTCCATTTGGCTCACTAACTTCACACACCATCAGGCTTCCAAGCAGCTCTCAAGGAAACTGAGTTTTCACACTCTAGGCTTAATGCCCTTTGAGTGCCTAGGACTGAAATGAACCTGGTAGAGCATCCCACACAAACCAATGCTCCACGTGCGGGTTTCACATGCCACCAACTCCACATTCACAGACAACTTCAGCGCCAAAGCCATTTTCAGATAGCCCTCAATGCAAAGGCTCCAGGCCCAAATATTGGTGTGAGAGCTACTTCAATCAAGGAAACACTGCATGTTGGTGAAGCGCATATTGAAGAAGAATCAGCCGAGTGGTTCTTGTGGGAGAACAACTCCATTTGGCTCACTAACTTCACACACCATCAGGCTTCCAAGCAGCTCTCAAGGAAACTCAGTTTTCACACTCTAGGCTTAATGCCCTTTGAGTGACTAGGACTGAAATGAAGCTTGGTGAGCTTATCACACAAACCAATGCTCCACATGCGGGTTTCACATGCCACAAACTCCACATTCACAGGCAACTTCAGCGTCACAGCCGTTTTCAGATAGCCCTCAATGCAAAGGCTCTAGGCCCAAATATTGGTGTGAGAGCTAATTCAATCAAGGAAACACTGCATGTTGGTGAAGCGCATATTGAAGAAGAATCAGCCGAGTGGTTCCTGTGGGGGAACAACTCCATTTGGCTCACTAACTTCACACACCATCAGGCTTCCAAGCAGCTCTCAAGGAAACTCAGTTTTCACACTCTAGGCTTACTGCCCTTTGAGTGCATTATGTAGGAATGAACCTGGTAGAGCATCCCACACAAACCAATGCTCCACATGCGGGTTTCACATGCCACCAACTCCACATTCACAGGCAACTTCATCGCCAAAGCCATTTTCAGATAGCCCTCAATGCAAAGGCTCTAGACGCAAATATTGGTGTGAGAGCTAATTCAATCAAGGAAACACTGCATGTTGGTGAAGGGCATATTGAAGAAGAATCAGCCGAGTGGTTTTGTGGGAGAACAACTCCATTTGGCTCACTAACTTCACACACCATCAGGCTTCCAAGCAGCTCTCAAGGAAACTGAGTTTTCACACTCTAGGCTTAATGCCCTTTGAGTGCCTAGGACTGAAATGAACCTGGTAGAGCATCCCACACAAACCAATGCTCCACATGCGGGTTTCACATGCCACCAACTCCACATTCACAGACAACTTCAGCGCCAAAGCCATTTTCAGATAGCCCTCAATGCAAAGGCTCTAGGCGAAAATATTGGTGTGAGAGCTAATTCAAACAAGGAAACACTGCATGTTGGTGAAGCGCATATTGAAGAAGAATCAGCCGAGTGGTTCTTGTGGGAGAACAACTCCATTTGGCTCACTAACTTCACACACCTTCAGGCTTCCAAGCAGCTCTCAAGGAAACTCAGTTTTCACACTCTAGGTTTAATGCCCTTTGAGTGACTAGGACTGAAATGAAGCTTGGTGAGCTTATCACACAAACCAATGCTCCACATGCGGGTTTCACATGCCACAAACTCCACATTCACAGACAACTTCAGCGCCACAGCCGTTTTCAGGTAGCCCTCAATGCAAAGGCTCCAGGCCCAAATATTGGTGTGAGAGCTAATTCAATCAAGGAAACACTGCATGTTGGTGAAGCGCATGTTGAAGAAGAATCAGCCGAGTGGTTCTTGTGGGAGAACAACTCCATTTGGCTCACTAACTTCACACACCATCAGGCTTCCAAGCAGCTCTCAAGGAAACTGAGTTTTCACACTCTAGGCTTAGTGCCCTTTGAGTGCCTAGGAATGAAATGCACCTGGTAGAGCATCCCACACAAACGAATGCTCCACGTGCGGGTTTCACATGCCACCAACTCAACATTCACAGACAACTTCAGCGTCACAGCCGTTTTCAGATAGCCCTCAATGCAAAGGCTCTAGACGCAAATATTGGTGTGAGAGCTAATTCAATCAAGGAAACACTGCATGTTGGTAAAGCGCATGTTGAAGAAGAATCAGCCGAGTGGTTCTTGTGGGAGAACAACTCCATTTGTCTCACTAACTTCACACACCATCAGGCTTCCATGCAGCTCTCAAGGAAACTCAGTTTTCACACTCTAGGCTTAATGCCCTTTGAGTGCATTATGTAGGAATGAACCTGGTAGAGCATCCCACACAAACCAATGCTCCACATGCGGGTTTCACATGCCACCAACTCCACATTCACAGGCAACTTCAGCGTCACAGCCGTTTTCAGATAGCCCTCAATGCAAAGGCTCTAGGCCCAAATATTGGTGTGAGAGCTAATTCAATCAAGGAAACACTGCATGTTGGTGAAGCGCATATTGAAGAAGAATCAGCCGAGTGGTTCCTGTGGGGGAACAACTCCATTTGGCTCACTAACTTCACACACCATCAGGCTTCCAAGCAGCTCTCAAGGAAACTCAGTTTTCACACTCTAGGCTTACTGCCCTTTGAGTGCATTATGTAGGAATGAACCTGGTAGAGCATCCCACACAAACCAATGCTCCACATGCGGGTTTCACATGCCACCAACTCCACATTCACAGGCAACTTCATCGCCAAAGCCATTTTCAGATAGCCCTCAATGCAAAGGCTCTAGACGCAAATATTGGTGTGAGAGCTAATTCAATCAAGGAAACACTGCATGTTGGTGAAGCGCATATTGAAGAAGAATCAGCCGAGTGGTTTTGTGGGAGAACAACTCCATTTGGCTCACTAACTTCACACACCATCAGGCTTCCAAGCAGCTCTCAAGGAAACTGAGTTTTCACACTCTAGGCTTAATGCCCTTTGAGTGCCTAGGACTGAAATGAACCTGGTAGAGCATCCCACACAAACCAATGCTCCACATGCGGGTTTCACATGCCACCAACTCCACATTCGCAGACAACTTCAACGCCAAAGCCATTTTCAGATAGCCCTCAATGCAAAGGCTCTAGGCGAAAATATTGGTGTGAGAGCTAATTCAATCAAGGAAACACTGCATGTTGGTGAAGCGCATATTGAAGAAGAATCAGCCGAGTGGTTCTTGTGGGAGAACAACTCCATTTGGCTCACTAACTTCACACACCATCAGGCTTCCAAGCAGCTCTCAAGGAAACTCAGTTTTCACACTCTAGGCTTAATGCCCTTTGAGTGACTAGGACTGAAATGAAGCTTGGTGAGCTTATCACACAAACGAATGCTCCACATGCGGGTTTCACATGCCACAAACTCCACATTCACAGACAACTTCAGCGCCACAGCCGTTTTCAGGTAGCCCTCAATGCAAAGGCTCCAGGCCCAAATATTGGTGTGAGAGCTAATTCAATCAAGGAAACACTGCATGTTGGTGAAGCGCATGTTGAAGAAGAATCAGCCGAGTGGTTCTTGTGGGAGAACAACTCCATTTGGCTCACTAACTTCACACACCATCAGGCTTCCAAGCAGCTCTCAAGGAAACTCAGTTTTCACACTCTAGGCTTAATGCCCTTTGAGTGCCTAGGAATGAAATGCACCTGGTAGAGCATCCCACACAAACGAATGCTCCACGTGCGGGTTTCACATGCCACCAACTCCACATTCACAGACAACTTCAGCGTCACAGCCGTTTTCAGATAGCCCTCAATACAAAGGCTCTAGACGCAAATATTGGTGTGAGAGCTAATTCAATCAAGGAAACACTGCATGTTGGTAAAGCGCATGTTGAAGAAGAATCAGCTGAGTGGTTCTTGTGGGAGAACAACTCCATTTGGCTCCCTAACTTCACACACCATCAGGCTTCCAAGCAGCTCTCAAGGAAACTCAGTTTTCACACTCTAGGCTTAACGCCCTTTGAGTGCATTATCTAGGAATGAACCTGGTAGAGCATCCCACACAAACCAATGCTCCACATGCGGGTTTCACATGCCACCAACTCCACATTCACAGACAACTTCAGCGCCAAAGCCATTTTCAGATAGCCCTCAATGCAAAGGCTCTAGGCGAAAATATTGGTGTGAGAGCTAATTCAATCAAGGAAACACTGCATGTTGGTGAAGCGCATATTGAGGAAGAATTAGCCGAGTGGTTCTTGTGGGAGAACAACTCCATTTGGCTCACTAACTTCACACACCATCAGGCTTCCATGCAGCTCTCAAGGAAACTCAGTTTTCACACTCTAGGCTTAATGCCCTTTGAGTGCATTATGTAGGAATGAACCTGGTAGAGCATCCCACACAAACGAATGCTCCACATGCGGGTTTCACATGCCACCAACTCCACATTCACAGACAACTTCAGCGCCAAAGCCATTTTCAGATAGCTCTCAATGCAAATGCTCTAGACGCAAATATTGGTGTGAGAGCTAATTCAATCAAGGAAACACTGCATGTTGGTGAAGCGCATATTGAAGAAGAATCAGCCGAGTGGTTCTTGTGGGAGAACAACTCCATTTGGCTCACTAACTTCACACACCATCAGGCTTCCAAGCAGCTCTCAAGGAAACTCAGTTTTCACACTCTAGGCTTAATGCCCTTTGAGTGCCTAGGACTGAAATGAACCTGGTAGAGCATCCCACACAAACCAATGCTCCACATGCGGGTTTCACATGCCACCAACTCCACATTCACAGACAACTTCAGCGCCACAGCCATTTTCAGATAGCCCTCAATGCAAAGGCTCTAGGCGCAAATATTGGTGTGAGAGCTAATTCAATCAAGGAAACACTGCATGTTGGTGAAGCGCATATTGAAGAAGAATCAGCCGAGTGGTTCTTATGGGACAACAACTCCATTTGGCTCACTAACTTCACACACCATCAGGCTTCCAAGCAGCTCTCAAGGGAAACTCAGTTTTCACACTCTAGGCTTAATGCCCTTTGAGTGTATTATGTAGGAATGAACCTGGTAGAGCATCCCACACAAACCAATGCTCCACATGCGGGTTTCACATGCCACCAACTCCACATTCACAGACAACTTCAGCGCCAAAGCCATTTTCAGATAGCCCTCCAATGCAAAGGCTCTAGGCCCAAATATTGGTGTGAGAGCTAATTCAATCAATAAACACTGCATGTTGGTGAAGCGCATATTGAAGAAGAATCAGCCGAGTGGTTCTTGTGGGGGAACAACTCCATTTGGCTCACTAACTTCACACACCATCAGGCTTCCAAGCAGCTCTCAAGGAAATTCAGTTTTCACACTCTAGGCTTAATGCCCTTTGAGTGTATTATGTAGGAATGAACCTGGTAGAGCATCCCACACAAACCAATGCTCACATGCGAGTTTCACATGCCACCAACTCCACATTCACAGGCAACTTCAGCGTCACAGCCATTTTCAGATAGCCCTCAATGCAAAGCTCTAGACGCAAATATTGGTGTGAGAGCTAATTCAATCAAGGAAACACTGCATGTTGGTGAAGCGCATATTGAAGAAGAATCAGCCGAGTGGTTCTTCTGGGACAACAACTCCATTTGGCTCACTAACTTCACACACCATCAGGCTTCCAAGCAGCTCTCAAGAAACTCAGTTTTCACACTCTAGGCTTAATGCCCTTTGAGTGCCTAGGAATGAAATGCACCTGGTAGAGCATCCCACACAAACCAATGCTCCACATGAAGGTTTCACATGCCACCAACTCCACATTCACAGACAACTTCAGCGCCACAGCCGTTTTCAGGTAGCCCTCAATGCAAAGGCTCCAGGCCCAAATATTGGTGTGAGAGCTAATTCAATTAAGGAAACACTGCATGTTGGTGAAGCGCATATTGAAGAAGAATCAGCCGAGTGGTTCTTGTGGGAGAACAACTCCATTTGGCTCACTAACTTCACACACCATCAGGCTTCCAAGCAGCTCTCAAGGAAACTGAGTTTTTCACACTCTAGGCTTAATGCCCTTTGAGTGTATTATGTAGGAATGAACCTGGTAGAGCATCCCACACAAACCAATGCTCCACATGCGGGTTTCACATGCCACCAACTCCACATTCACAGACAACTTCAGCGTCAAAGCCATTTTCAGATAGCCCTCAATACAAAGGCTCTAGACGCAAATATTGGTGTCAGAGCTAATTCAATCAAGGAAACACTGCATGTTGGTGAAGCGCATATTGAAGAAGAATCAGCCGAGTGGTTCTTGTGGGAGAACAACTCCATTTGGCTCACTAACTTCACACACACCATCACGCTTCCAAGCAGCTGTCTAGGAAACTCAGTTTTCACACTCTAGGCTTAATGCCCTTTGAGTGCCTAGGACTGAAATGAAGCTTGGTGAGCTTATCACACAAACCAATGCTCCACATGCAGGGTTTCCACATGACCTCACAATCACATTCCTCAGCCAACATTCAGCGCCAAAGCCGTTTTCAGGTAGCAATGCAAAGGCTCCAGGCCCAAATATTGATGTGAGAGCTAATTCAATCAAGGAAACACTGCATGTTGGTGAAGCGCATATTGAAGAAGAATCAGCCGAGTGGTTCTTGTGGGAGAACAACTCCATTTGGCTCACTAACTTCACACACCATCAGGCTTCCAAGCAGCTCTCAAGGAAACTCAGTTTTCACACTCTAGGCTTAATGCCCCTTTGAGTGCCTAGGACTGAAATTAACCTGGTAGAGCATCCCACACAAACCAATGCTCCACAGGCGGGTTTCACATGCCACCAACTCCACATTCACAGACAACTTCAGCGCCAAAGCCATTTTCAGATAGCCCTCCATGCAAAGGCTCTAGGCGCAAATATTGGTGTGAGAGCTAATTCAATCAAGGAAACACTGCATGTTGGTGAAGCGCATATTGAAGAAGAATCAGCCGAGTGGTTCTTGTGGGGGAACAACTCCATTTGGCTCACTAACTTCACACACCATCAGGCTTCCAAGCAGCTCTCAAGGAAACTCAGTTTTCACACTCTAGGCA
>NW_026700215.1:0-35860 GCF_030435755.1 Ochotona princeps
TAGAGCATCCCACACAAACGAATGCTCCACATGCGGGTTTCACATGCCACCAACTCCACATTCACAGGCAACTTCAGCGCCACAGCCGTTTTCAGATAGCCCTCAATGCAAAGGCTCTAGACGCAAATATTGGTGTGAGAGCTAATTCAATCAAGGAAACACTGCATGTTGGTGAAGGGCATATTGAAGAAGGATCAGCCGAGTGGTTCTTGTGGGAGAACAACTCCATTTGGCTCACTAACTTCACACACCATCAGGCTTCCAAGCAGCTCTCAAGGAAACTCAGTTTTCACACTCTATGCTTACTGCCCTTTGTATGGCTAGGACTGAAATGAACCTGGTAGAGCATCGCACACAAACGAATGCTCCACATGCGGGTTTCACATGCCACCAACTCCACATTCGCAGGCAACTTCAGCGCCACAGCAGTTTTCAGATAGCCCTCAATGCAAAGGCTCTAGACGCAAATATTGGTGTGAGAGCTAATTCAATCAAGGAAACACTGCATGTTGGTGAAGGGCATATTGAAGAAGGATCAGCCGAGTGGTTCTTGTGGGAGAACAACTCCATTTGGCTCACTAACTTCACACACCATCAGGCTTCCAAGCAGCTCTCAAGGAAACTCAGTTTTCACACTCTATGTTTAGTGCCCTTTGAGTGAATTATTTAGGAATGAACCTGGTAGAGCATCCCACACAAACGAATGCTCCACATGCGGGTTTCACATGCCACCAACTCCACATTCACAGGCAACTTCAGTGCCACAGCCGTTTTCAGATAGCCCTCAATGCAAAGGCTCTAGACGCAAATATTGGTGTGAGAGCTAATTCAATCAAGGAAACACTGCATGTTGGTGAAGGGCATATTGAAGAAGGATCAGCCGAGTGGTTCTTGTGGGAGAACAACTCCATTTGGCTCACTAACTTCACACACCATCAGGCTTCCAAGCAGCTCTCAAGGAAACTCAGTTTTTTACACTGTATGCTTAGTGCCCTTTGAGTGCATTATCTAGGAATGAACATGGTAGAGCATCCCACACAAACGAATGCTCCACATGCGGGTTTCACATGCCACCAACTCCACATTCACAGGCAACTTCAGCGCCACAGCCATTTTCAGATAGCCCTCAATGCAAAGGCTCTAGACGCAAATATTGGTGTGAGAGCTAATTCAATCAAGGAACACTGCATGTTGGTGAAGGGCATATTGAAGAAGGATCAGCCGAGTGGTTCTTGTGGGAGAACAACTCCATTTGGCTCACTAACTTCACACACCATCAGGCTTCCAAGCAGCTCTCAAGGAAACTCAGTTTTTCACACTCTATGTTTAGTGCCCTTTGAATGCATTATCTAGGAATGAACCTGGTAGAGCATCCCACACAAACGAATGCTCCACATGCGGGTTTCACATGCCACCAACTCCACATTCACAGGCAACTTCAGCGCCACAGCCGTTTTCAGATAGCCCTCAATGCAAAGGCTCTAGACGCAAATATTGGTGTGAGAGCTAATTCAATCAAGGAAACACTGCATGTTGGTGAAGGGCATATTGAAGAAGGATCAGCCGAGTGGTTCTTGTGGGGGAACAACTCCATTTGGCTCACTAACTTCACACACCATCAGGCTTCCAAGCAGCTCTCAAGGAAACTCAGTTTTCACACTCTATGCTTAGTGCCCTTTGTATGGCTAGGGCTGAAATGAATATGGTAGAGCATCGCACACAAACGAATGCTCCACATGCGGGTTTCACATGCCACCAACTCCACATTCGCAGGCAACTTCAGCGCCACAGCCATTTTCAGATAGCCCTCAATGCAAAGGCTCTAGACGCAAATATTGGTGTGAGAGCTAATTCAATCAAGGAAACACTGCATGTTGGTGAAGGGCATATTGAAGAAGGATCAGCCGAGTGGTTCTTGTGGGAGAACAACTCCATTTGGCTCACTAACTTCACACACCATCAGGCTTCCAAGCAGCTCTCAAGGAAACTCAGTTTTCACACTCTATGCTTAGTGCCCTTTGAGTGCATTATCTAGGAATGAACCTGGTAGAGCATCCCACACAAACGAATGCTCCACATGCGGGTTTCACATGCACCAACTCCACATTCACAGGCTACTTCAGCGCCACAGCCGTTTTCAGATAGCCCTCAATGCAAAGGCTCTAGACGCAAATATTGGTGTGAGAGCTAATTCAATCAAGGAAACACTGCATGTTGGTGAAGGGCATATTGAAGAAGGATCAGCCGAGTGGTTCTTGTGGGAGAACAACTCCATTTGGCTCACTAACTTCACACACCATCAGGCTTCCAAGCAGCTCTCAAGGAAACTCAGTTTTCACACTCTATGCTTAGTGCCCTTTGAGTGCATTATCTAGGAATGAACATGGTAGAGCATCCCACACTTACGAATGCTCCACATGCGGGTTTCACATGCCACCAACTCCACATTCACAGGCAACTTCAGCGCCACAGCCATTTTCAGATAGCCCTCAATGCAAAGGCTCTAGACGCAAATATTGGTGTGAGAGCTAATTCAATCAAGGAAACACTGCATGTTGGTGAAGGGCATATTGAAGAAGGATCAGCCGAGTGGTTCTTGTGGGAGAACAACTCCATTTGGCTCACTAACTTCACACACCATCAGGCTTCCAAGCAGCTCTCAAGGAAACTCAGTTTTCACACTCTATGTTTAGTGCCCTTTGAATGCATTATCTAGGAATGAACCTGGTAGAGCATCCCACACAAACGAATGCTCCACATGCGGGTTTCACATGCCACCTACTCCACATTCACAGGCAACTTCAGCGCCACAGCCGTTTTCAGATAGCCCTCAATGCAAAGGCTCTAGATGCAAATATTGGTGTGAGAGCTAATTCAATCAAGGAAACACTGCATGTTGATGAAGGGCATATTGAAGAAGGATCAGCCGAGTGGTTCTTGTGGGAGAACAACTCCATTTGGCTCACTAACTTCACACACCATCAGGCTTCCAAGCAGCTCTCAAGGAAACTCAGTTTTCACACTCTATGCTTAGTGCCCTTTGAGTGAATAATCTAGGAATGAACCTGGTAAAGCATCCCACACAAACGAATGCTCCACATGCGGGTTTCACATGCCACCAACTCCACATTCACAGGCAACTTCAGCGCCACAGCCATTTTCAGATAGCCCTCAATGCAAAGGCTCTAGACGCAAATATTGGTGTGAGAGCTAATTCAATCAAGGAAACACTGCATGTTGGTGAAGGGCATATTGAAGAAGGATCAGCCGAGTGGTTCTTGTGGGAGAACAACTCCATTTGGCTCACCAACTTCACACACCATCAGGCTTCCAAGCAGCTCTCAAGGAAACTCAGTTTTCACACTCTATGTTTAGTGTTCTTTGAATGCATTATCTAGGAATGTACCTGGTAGAGCATCCCACACAAACGAATGCTCCACATGCGGGTTTCACATGCCACCAACTCCACATTCACAGGCAACTTCAGCGCCACAGCAGTTTTCAGATAGCCCTCAATGCAAAGGCTCTAGACGCAAATATTGGTGTGAGAGCTAATTCAATCAAGGAAACACTGCATGTTGGTGAAGGGCATAATGAAGAAGGATCAGCCGAGTGGTTCTTGTGGGAGAACAACTCCATTTGGCTCACTAACTTCACACACCATCAGGCTTCCAAGCAGCTCTCAAGGAAACTCAGTTTTCACACTCTATGCTTAGTGCCCTTTGTATGGATAGGACTGAAATGAACCTGGTAGAGTAACCCACACAAACGAATGCTCCACATGCGGGTTTCACATGCCACCAACTCCACATTCACAGGCAACTTCAGCGCCACTGCCGTTTTCAGATAGCCCTCAATGCAAAGGCTCTAGACGCAATATTTGTGTGAGAGCTAATTCAATCAAGGAAACACTGCATGTTGGTGAAGGGCATATTGAAGAAGGATCAGCCGAGTGGTTCTTGTGGGAGAACAACTCCATTTGGCTCACTAACTTCACACACCATCAGGCTTCCAAGCAGCTCTCAAGGAAACTCAGTTTTCACACTCTATGCTTAGTGCCCTTTCTTTGGCTACGACTGAAATGAACCTGGTAGAGCATCCCACACAAACGAATGCTCCACATGCGGGTTTCACATGCCACCAACTCCACATTCACAGGCAACTTCAGCTCCACAGCCATTTTCAGATAGCCCTCAATGCAAAGGCTCTAGATGCAAATATTGGTGTGAGAGCTAATTCAATCAAGGAAACACTGCATGTTGGTGAAGGGCATATTGAAGAAGGATCAGCCGAGTGGTTCTTGTGGGAGAACAACTCCATTTGGCTCACTAACTTCACACACCATCAGGCTTCCAAGCAGCTCTCAAGGAAACTCAGTTTTCACACTCTATGCTTAGTGCCCTTTGAGTGCATTCTCTAGGAATGAACCTAGTAGAGCATCGCACACAAACGAATGCTCCACATGCGGGTTTCACATGCCACCAACTCCACATTCACAGGCAACTTCAGCGCCACAGCCGTTTTCAGATAGCCCTCAATGCAAAGGCTCTAGACGCAAATATTGGTTTGAGAGCTAATTCAATCAAGGAAACACTGCATGTTGGTGAAGGGCATATTGAAGAAGGATCAGTCGAGTGGTTCTTGTGGGAGAACAACTCCATTTGGCTCACTAATTTCACACACCATCAGGCTTCCAAGCAGCTCTCAAGGAAACTCAGTTTTCACACTCTATGCTTAGTGCCCTTTGAGTGCATTATCTAGGAATGAACCTGGTAGAGCATCCCACACAAACGAATGCTCCACATGCGGGTTTCACATGCCACCAACTCCACATTCACAGGCAACTTCAGCGCCACAGCCGTTTTCAGATAGCCCTCAATGCAAAGGCTCTAGACGCAAATATTGGTGTGAGAGCTAATTCAATCAAGGAAACACTGCATGTTGGTGAAGGGCATATTGAAGAAGGATCAGCCGAGTGGTTCTTGTGGGAGAACCACTCCATTTGGCTCACTAACTTCACACACCATCAGGCTTCCAAGCAGCTCTCAAGGAAACTCAGTTTTCACACTCTATGCTTAGTGCCCTTTCTTTGGCTACGACTGAAATGAACCTGGTAGAGCATCGCACACAAACGAATGCTCCACATGCGGGTTTCACATGTCACCAACTCCACATTCACAGGCAACTTCAGCGCCACAGCCGTTTTCAGATAGCCCTCAATGCAAAGGCTCTAGACGCAAATATTGGTGTGAGAGCTAATTCAATCAAGGAAACACTGCATGTTGGTGAAGGGCATATTGAAGAAGGATCAGTCGAGTGGTTCTTGTGGGAGAACAACTCCATTTGGCTCACTAATTTCACACACCATCAGGCTTCCAAGCAGCTCTCAAGGAAACTCAGTTTTCACACTCTATGCTTAGTGCCATTTGAGTGCATTATCTAGGAATGAACCTGGTAGAGCATCCCACACAAACGAATGCTCCACATGCGGGTTTCACATGCCACCAACTCCACATTCACAGGCAACTTCAGCGCCACAGCCGTTTTCAGATAGCCCTCAATGCAAAGGCTCTAGACGCAAATATTGGTGTGAGAGCTAATTCAATCAAGGAAACACTGCATGTTGGTGAAGGGCATATTGAAGAAGGATCAGCCAAGTGGTTCTTGTGGGAGAACAACTCCATTTGGCTCACTAACTTCACACACCATCAGGCTTCCAAGCAGCTCTCAAGGAAACTCAGTTTTCACACTCTATGCTTAGTGCCCTTTGAGTGAATTATCTAGGAATGAACCTGGTAGAGCATCCCACACAAACGAATGCTCCACATGCGGGTTTCACATGCCACCAACTCCACATTCACAGGCAACTTCAGCGCCACAGCCGTTTTCAGATAGCCCTCAATGCAAAGGCTCTAGACGCAAATATTGGTGTGAGAGCTAATTCAATCAAGGAAACACTGCATGTTGGTGAAGGGCATATTGAAGAAGGATCAGCCGAGTGGTTCTTGTGGGAGAACAACTCCATTTGGCTCACTAACTTCACACACCATCAGGCTTCCAAGCAGCTCTCAAGGAAACTCAGTTTTCACACTCTATGCTTAGTGCCCTTTCTTTGGCTACTACTGAAATGAACCTGGTAGAGCATCGCACACAAACGAATGCTCCACATGCGGGTTTCACATGCCACCAACTCCACATTCACAGGCAACTTCAGCGCCACAGCCGTTTTCAGATAGCCCTCAATGCAAAGGCTCTAGACGCAAATATTGGTGTGAGAGCTAATTCAATCAAGGAAACACTGCATGTTGGTGAAGGGCATATTGAAGAAGGATCAGCCGAGTGGTTCTTGTGGGAGAACAACTCCATTTGGCTCACTAACTTCACACACCATCAGGCTTCCAAGCAGCTCTCAAGGAAACTCAGTTTTCACACTCTATGCTTAGTGCCCTTTGAGTGCATTATCTAGGAATGAACCTAGTAGAGCATCGCACACAAACGAATGCTCCACATGCGGGTTTCACATGCCACCAACTCCACATTCACAGGCAACTTCAGCGCCACAGCCGTTTTCAGATAGCCCTCAATGCAAAGGCTCTAGACGCAAATATTGGTGTGAGAGCTAATTCAATGAAGGAAACACTGCATGTTGGTGAAGGGCATATTGAAGAAGGATCAGTCGAGTGGTTCTTGTGGGAGAACAACCCCATTTGGCTCACTAATTTCACACACCATCAGGCTTCCAAGCAGCTCTCAAGGAAACTCAGTTTTCACACTCTATGCTTAGTGCCCTTTGAGTGCATTATCTAGGAATGAACCTGGTAGAGCATCCCACACAAACGAATGCTCCACATGCGGGTTTCACATGCCACCAACTCCACATTCTCAGGCAACTTCAGCGCCACAGCCGTTTTCAGATAGCCCTCAATGCAAAGGCTCTAGACGCAAATATTGGTGTGAGAGCTAATTCAATCAAGGAAACACTGCATGTTGGTGAAGGGCATATTGAAGAAGGATCAGCCGAGTGGTTCTTGTGGGAGAAGAACTCCATTTGGCTCACTAACGTCACAAACCATCAGGCTTCCAAGCAGCTCTCAAGGAAACTCAGTTTTCACACTCTATGCTTAGTGCCCTTTGAGTGCATTATCTAGGAATGAACCTAGTAGAGCATCCCACACAAACGAATGCTCCACATGCGGGTTTCACATGCCACCAACTCCACATTCACAGGCAACTTCAGCGCCACAGCCGTTTTCAGATAGCCCTCAATGCAAAGGCTCTAGACGCAAATATTGGTGTGAGAGCTAATTCAATCAAGGAAACACTGCATGTTGGTGAAGGGCATATTGAAGAAGGATCAGCCGAGTGGTTCTTGTGGGAGAACAACTCCATTTGGCTCACTAACTTCACACACCATCAGGCTTCCAAGCAGCTCTCAAGGAAACTCAGTTTTCACACTCTATGCTTAGTGCCCTTTCTTTGGCTACGACTGAAATGAACCTGGTAGAGCATCCCACACAAACGAATGCTCCACATGCGGGTTTCACATGCCACCAACTCCACATTCACAGGCAACTTCAGCTCCACAGCCATTTTCAGATAGCCCTCAATGCAAAGGCTCTAGATGCAAATATTGGTGTGAGAGCTAATTCAATCAAGGAAACACTGCATGTTGGTGAAGGGCATATTGAAGAAGGATCAGCCGAGTGGTTCTTGTGGGAGAACAACTCCATTTGGCTCACTAACTTCACACACCATCAGGCTTCCAAGCAGCTCTCAAGGAAACTCAGTTTTCACACTCTATGCTTAGTGCCCTTTGAGTGCATTCTCTAGGAATGAACCTAGTAGAGCATCGCACACAAACGAAGGCTCCACATGCGGGTTTCACATGCCACCAACTCCACATTCACAGGCAACTTCAGCGCCACAGCCGTTTTCAGATAGCCCTCAATGCAAAGGCTCTAGACGCAAATATTGGTGTGAGAGCTAATTCAATCAAGGAAACACTGCATGTTGGTGAAGGGCATATTGAAGAAGGATCAGTCGAGTGGTTCTTGTGGGAGAACAACTCCATTTGGCTCACTAATTTCACACACCATCAGGCTTCCAAGCAGCTCTCAAGGAAACTCAGTTTTCACACTCTATGCTTAGTGCCCTTTGAGTGCATTATCTAGGAATGAACCTGGTAGAGTATCCCACACAAACGAATGCTCCACATGCGGGTTTCACATGCCACCAACTCCACATTCACAGGCAACTTCAGCGCCACAGCCGTTTTCAGATAGCCCTCAATGCAAAGGCTCTAGACGCAAATATTGGTGTGAGAGCTAATTCAATCAAGGAAACACTGCATGTTGGTGAAGGGCATATTGAAGAAGGATCAGCCGAGTGGTTCTTGTGGGAGAACCACTCCATTTGGCTCACTAACTTCACACACCATCAGGCTTCCAAGCAGCTCTCAAGGAAACTCAGTTTTCACACTCTATGCTTAGTGCCCTTTCTTTGGCTACGACTGAAATGAACCTGGTAGAGCATCCCACACAAACGAATGCTCCACATGCGGGTTTCACATGCCACCAACTCCACATTCACAGGCAACTTCAGCGCCACAGCCGTTTTCAGATAGCCCTCAATGCAAAGGCTCTAGACGCAAATATTGGTGTGAGAGATAATTCAATCAAGGAAACACTGCATGTTGGTGAAGGGCATATTGAAGAAGGATCAGTCGAGTGGTTCTTGTGGGAGAACAACTCCATTTGCCTCACTAATTTCACACACCATCAGGCTTCCAAGCAGCTCTCAAGGAAACTCAGTTTTCACACTCTATGCTTAGTGCCCTTTGAGTGCATTATCTAGGAATGAACCTGGTAGAGCATCCCACACAAACGAATGCTCCACATGCGGGTTTCACATGCCACCAACTCCACATTCACAGGCAACTTCAGCGCCACAGCCGTTTTCAGATAGCCCTCAATGCAAAGGCTCTAGACGCAAATATTGGTGTGAGAGCTAATTCAATCAAGGAAACACTGCATGTTGGTGAAGGGCATATTGAAGAAGGATCAGCCAAGTGGTTCTTGTGGGAGAACCACTCCATTTGGCTCACTAACTTCACACACCATCAGGCTTCCAAGCAGCTCTCAAGGAAACTCAGTTTTCACACTCTATGCTTAGTGCCCTTTGAGTGAATTATCTAGGAATGAACCTGGTAGAGCATCCCACACAAACGAATGCTCCACATGCGGGTTTCACATGCCACCAACTCCACATTCACAGGCAACTTCAGCGCCACAGCCGTTTTCAGATAGCCCTCAATGCAAAGGCTCTAGACGCAAATATTGGTGTGAGAGCTAATTCAATCAAGGAAACACTGCATGTTGGTGAAGGGCATATTGAAGAAGGATCAGCCGAGTGGTTCTTGTGGGAGAACAACTCCATTTGGCTCACTAACTTCACACACCATCAGGCTTCCAAGCAGCTCTCAAGGAAACTCAGTTTTCACACTCTATGCTTAGTGCCCTTTCTTTGGCTACGACTGAAATGAACCTGGTAGAGCATCGCACACAAACGAATGCTCCACATGCGGGTTTCACATGCCACCAACTCCACATTCACAGGCAACTTCAGCTCCACAGCCGTTTTCAGATAGCCCTCAATGCAAAGGCTCTAGACGCAAATATTGGTGTGAGAGCTAATTCAATCAAGGAAACACTGCATGTTGGTGAAGGGCATATTGAAGAAGGATCAGCCGAGTGGTTCTTGTGGGAGAACAACTCCATTTGGCTCACTAACTTCACACACCATCAGGCTTCCAAGCAGCTCTCAAGGAAACTCAGTTTTCACACTCTATGCTTAGTGCCCTTTGAGTGCATTATCTAGGAATGAACCTAGTAGAGCATCGCACACAAACGAATGCTCCACATGCGGGTTTCACATGCCACCAACTCCACATTCACAGGCAACTTCAGCGCCACAGCCGTTTTCAGATAGCCCTCAATGCAAAGGCTCTAGACGCAAATATTGGTGTGAGAGCTAATTCAATGAAGGAAACACTGCATGTTGGTGAAGGGCATATTGAAGAAGGATCAGTCGAGTGGTTCTTGTGGGAGAACAACCCCATTTGGCTCACTAATTTCACACACCATCAGGCTTCCAAGCAGCTCTCAAGGAAACTCAGTTTTCACACTCTATGCTTAGTGCCCTTTGAGTGCATTATCTAGGAATGAACCTGGTAGAGCATCCCACACAAACGAATGCTCCACATGCGGGTTTCACATGCCACCAACTCCACATTCTCAGGCAACTTCAGCGCCACAGCCGTTTTCAGATAGCCCTCAATGCAAAGGCTCTAGACGCAAATATTGGTGTGAGAGCTAATTCAATCAAGGAAACACTGCATGTTGGTGAAGGGCATATTGAAGAAGGATCAGCCGAGTGGTTCTTGTGGGAGAAGAACTCCATTTGGCTCACTAACGTCACAAACCATCAGGCTTCCAAGCAGCTCTCAAGGAAACTCAGTTTTCACACTCTATGCTTAGTGCCCTTTGAGTGCATTATCTAGGAATGAACCTAGTAGAGCATCGCACACAAACGAATGCTCCACATGCGGGTTTCACATGCCACCAACTCCACATTCACAGGCAACTTCAGCGCCACAGCCGTTTTCAGATAGCCCTCAATGCAAAGGCTCTAGACGCAAATATTGGTGTGAGAGCTAATTCAATCAAGGAAACACTGCATGTTGGTGAAGGGCATATTGAAGAAGGATCAGCCGAGTGGTTCTTGTGGGAGAACAACTCCATTTGGCTCACTAACTTCACACACCATCAGGCTTCCAAGCAGCTCTCAAGGAAACTCAGTTTTCACACTCTATGCTTAGTGCCCTTTGTATGGATAGGACTGAAATGAACCTGGTAGAGCATCCCACACAAACGAATGCTCCACATGCGGGTTTCACATGCCACCAACTCCACATTCACAGGCAACTTCAGCTCCACAGCCATTTTCAGATAGCCCTCAATGCAAAGGCTCTAGATGCAAATATTGGTGTGAGAGCTAATTCAATCAAGGAAACACTGCATGTTGGTGAAGGGCATATTGAAGAAGGATCAGCCGAGTGGTTCTTGTGGGAGAACAACTCCATTTGGCTCACTAACTTCACACACCATCAGGCTTCCAAGCAGCTCTCAAGGAAACTCAGTTTTCACACTCTATGCTTAGTGCCCTTTGAGTGCATTCTCTAGGAATGAACCTAGTAGAGCATCGCACACAAACGAAGGCTCCACATGCGGGTTTCACATGCCACCAACTCCACATTCACAGGCAACTTCAGCGCCACAGCCGTTTTCAGATAGCCCTCAATGCAAAGGCTCTAGACGCAAATATTGGTGTGAGAGCTAATTCAATCAAGGAAACACTGCATGTTGGTGAAGGGCATATTGAAGAAGGATCAGTCGAGTGGTTCTTGTGGGAGAACAACTCCATTTGGCTCACTAATTTCACACACCATCAGGCTTCCAAGCAGCTCTCAAGGAAACTCAGTTTTCACACTCTATGCTTAGTGCCCTTTGAGTGCATTATCTAGGAATGAACCTGGTAGAGTATCCCACACAAACGAATGCTCCACATGCGGGTTTCACATGCCACCAACTCCACATTCACAGGCAACTTCAGCGCCACAGCCGTTTTCAGATAGCCCTCAATGCAAAGGCTCTAGACGCAAATATTGGTGTGAGAGCTAATTCAATCAAGGAAACACTGCATGTTGGTGAAGGGCATATTGAAGAAGGATCAGCCGAGTGGTTCTTGTGGGAGAACCACTCCATTTGGCTCACTAACTTCACACACCATCAGGCTTCCAAGCAGCTCTCAAGGAAACTCAGTTTTCACACTCTATGCTTAGTGCCCTTTCTTTGGCTACGACTGAAATGAACCTGGTAGAGCATCCCACACAAACGAATGCTCCACATGCGGGTTTCACATGCCACCAACTCCACATTCACAGGCAACTTCAGCGCCACAGCCGTTTTCAGATAGCCCTCAATGCAAAGGCTCTAGACGCAAATATTGGTGTGAGAGCTAATTCAATCAAGGAAACACTGCATGTTGGTGAAGGGCATATTGAAGAAGGATCAGTCGAGTGGTTCTTGTGGGAGAACAACTCCATTTGGCTCACTAATTTCACACACCATCAGGCTTCCAAGCAGCTCTCAAGGAAACTCAGTTTTCACACTCTATGCTTAGTGCCCTTTGAGTGCATTATCTAGGAATGAACCTGGTAGAGCATCCCACACAAACGAATGCTCCACATGCGGGTTTCACATGCCACCAACTCCACATTCACAGGCAACTTCAGCGCCACAGCCGTTTTCAGATAGCCCTCAATGCAAAGGCTCTAGACGCAAATATTGGTGTGAGAGCTAATTCAATCAAGGAAACACTGCATGTTGGTGAAGGGCATATTGAAGAAGGATCAGCCAAGTGGTTCTTGTGGGAGAACAACTCCATTTGGCTCACTAACTTCACACACCATCAGGCTTCCAAGCAGCTCTCAAGGAAACTCAGTTTTCACACTCTATGCTTAGTGCCCTTTGAGTGCATTATCTAGGAATGAACCTGGTAGAGCATCCCACACAAACGAATGCTCCACATGCGGGTTTCACATGCCACCAACTCCACATTCACAGGCAACTTCAGCGCCACAGCCGTTTTCAGATAGCCCTCAATGCAAAGGCTCTAGACGCAAATATTGGTGTGAGAGCTAATTCAATCAAGGAAACACTGCATGTTGGTGAAGGGCATATTGAAGAAGGATCAGCCGAGTGGTTCTTGTGGGAGAACAACTCCATTTGGCTCACTAACTTCACACACCATCAGGCTTCCAAGCAGCTCTCAAGGAAACTCAGTTTTCACACTCTATGCTTAGTGCCCTTTGTATGGCTAGGGCTGAAATGAATATGGTAGAGCATCCCACACAAACGAATGCTCCACATGCGGGTTTCACATGCCACCAACTCCACATTCGCAGGCAACTTCAGCGCCACAGCCGTTTTCAGATAGCCCTCAATGCAAAGGCTCTAGACGCAAATAGTGGTGTGAGAGCTAATTCAATCAAGGAAACAATGCATGTTGGTGAAGGGCATATTGAAGAAGGATCAGCCGAGTGGTTCTTGTGGGAGAACAACTCCATTTGGCTCACTAACGTCACACACCATCAGGCTTCCAAGCAGCTCTCAAGGAAACTCAGTTTTCACACTCTATGCTTACTGCTCTTTGTGTGCCTAGGACTGAAGTGAAGCTTGGTCAGTATCCCACACAAACGAATGCTCCACATGCGGGTTTCACATGCCACCAACTCCACATTCACAGGCAACTTCAGCGCCACAGCCGTTTTCAGATAGCCCTCAATGCAAAGGCTCTAGACGCAAATATTGGTGTGAGAGCTAATTCAATCAAGGAAACACTGCATGTTGGTGAAGGGCATATTGAAGAAGGATCAGCCGAGTGGTTCTTGTGGGAGAACAACTCCATTTGGCTCACTAACTTCACACACCATCAGGCTTCCAAGCAGCTCTCAAGGAAACTCAGTTTTCACACTCTATGCTTAGTGCCCTTTCTTTGGCTACGACTGAAATGAACCTGGTAGAGCATCCCACACAAACGAATGCTCCACATGCGGGTTTCACATGCCACCAACTCCACATTCACAGGCAACTTCAGCGCCACAGCCGTTTTCAAATAGCCCTCAATGCAAAGGCTCTAGACGCAAATATTGGTGTGAGAGCTAATTCAATCAAGGAAACACTGCATGTTGGTGAAGGGCATATTGAAGAAGGATCAGCCGAGTGGTTCTTGCGGGAGAAGAACTCCATTTGGCTCACTAACGTCAGAAACCATCAGGCTTCCAAGCAGCTCTCAAGGAAACTCAGTTTTCACACTCTATGCTTAGTGCCCTTTGAGTGCCTAGGACTGAAATGAAACTTGGAGAGCATCCCACATAAACGAATGCTCCACATGCGGGTTTCACATGCCACCAACTCCACATTCACAGGCAACTTCAGCGCCACAGCCGTTTTCAGATAGCCCTCAATGCAAAGGCTCTAGACGCAAATATTGGTGTGAGAGCTAATTCAATCAAGGAAACACTGCATGTTGGTGAAGGGCATATTGAAGAAGGATCAGCCGAGTGGTTCTTGTGGGAGAACAACTCCATTTGGCTCACTAACTTCACACACCATCAGGCTTCCAAGCAGCTCTCAAGGAAACTCAGTTTTCACACTCTATGCTTAGTGCCCTTTGAGTGAATTATCTAGGAATGAACCTGGTAGAGCATCCCACACAAACGAATGCTCCACATGCGGGTTTCACATGCCACCAACTCCACATTCACAGGCAACTTCAGCGCCACAGCCATTTTCAGATAGCCCTCAATGCAAAGGCTCTAGACGCAAATATTGGTGTGAGAGCTAATTCAATCAAGGAAACACTGCATGTTGGTGAAGGGCATATTGAAGAAGGATCAGCCGAGTGGTTCTTGTGGGAGAACAACTCCATTTGGCTCACTAACTTCACACACCATCAGGCTTCCAAGCAGCTCTCAAGGAAACTCAGTTTTCACACTCTATGCTTAGTGCCCTTTGTATGGCTAGCGCTGAAATGAATATGGTAGAGCATCGCACACAAACGAATGCTCCACATGCGGGTTTCACATGCCACCAACTCCACATTCGCAGGCAACTTCAGCGCCACAGCCGTTTTCAGATAGCCCTCAATGCAAAGGCTCTAGACGCAAATATTGGTGTGAGAGCTAATTCAATCAAGGAAACACTGCATGTTGGTGAAGGGCATATTGAAGAAGGATCAGCCAAGTGGTTCTTGTGGGAGAACAACTCCATTTGGCTCACTAACTTCACACACCATCAGGCTTCCAAGCAGCTCTCAAGGAAATTCAGTTTTCACACTCTATGCTTAGTGCTCTTTGAGTGAATTATCTAGGAATGAACCTGGTAGAGCATCCCACACAAACGAATGCTCCACATGCGGGTTTCACATGCCACCAACTCCACATTCACAGGCAACTTCAGTGCCACAGCCGTTTTCAGATAGCCCTCAATGCAAAGGCTCTAGACGCAAATATTGGTGTGAGAGCTAATTCAATCAAGGAAACACTGCATGTTGGTGAAGGGCATATTGAAGAAGGATCAGCCGAGTGGTTCTTGTGGGAGAACCACTCCATTTGGCTCACTAACTTCACACACCATCAGGCTTCCAAGCAGCTCTCAAGGAAACTCAGTTTTCACACTCTATGCTTAGTGCCCTTTGAATGCATTATCTAGGAATGAACCTGGTAGAGCATCCCACACAAACGAATGCTCCACATGCGGGTTTCACATGCCACCAACTCCACATTCACAGGCAACTTCAGCGCCACAGCCGTTTTCAGATAGCCCTCAATGCAAAGGCTCTAGACGCAAATATTGGTGTGAGAGCTAATTCAATCAAGGAAACACTGCATGTTGGTGAAGGGCATATTGAAGAAGGATCAGCCGAGTGGTTCTTGTGGGAGAACAACTCCATTTGGCTCACTAACTTCACACACCATCAGGCTTCCAAGCAGCTCTCAAGGAAACTCAGTTTTCACACTCTATGCTTACTGCCCTTTGTATGGCTAGGACTGAAATGAACCTGGTAGAGCATCGCACACAAACGAATGCTCCACATGCGGGTTTCACATGCCACCAACTCCACATTCGCAGGCAACTTCAGCGCCACAGCCGTTTTCAGATAGCCCTCAATGCAAAGGCTCTAGACGCAAATATTGGTGTGAGAGCTAATTCAATCAAGGAAACACTGCATGTTGGTGAAGGGCATATTGAAGAAGGATCAGCCGAGTGGTTCTTGTGGGAGAACAACTCCATTTGGCTCACTAACTTCACACACCATCAGGCTTCCAAGCAGCTCTCAAGGAAACTCAGTTTTCACACTCTATGCTTAGTGCCCTTTCTTTGGCTACGACTGAAATGAACCTGGTAGAGCATCCCACACAAACGAATGCTCCACATGCGGGTTTCACATGCCACCAACTCCACATTCACAGGCAACTTCAGCGCCACAGCCGTTTTCAAATAGCCCTCAATGCAAAGGCTCTAGACGCAAATATTGGTGTGAGAGCTAATTCAATCAAGGAAACACTGCATGTTGGTGAAGGGCATATTGAAGAAGGATCAGCCGAGTGGTTCTTGCGGGAGAAGAACTCCATTTGGCTCACTAACGTCAGAAACCATCAGGCTTCCAAGCAGCTCTCAAGGAAACTCAGTTTTCACACTCTATGCTTAGTGCCCTTTGAGTGCCTAGGACTGAAATGAAACTTGGAGAGCATCCCACATAAACGAATGCTCCACATGCGGGTTTCACATGCCACCAACTCCACATTCACAGGCAACTTCAGCGCCACAGCCGTTTTCAGATAGCCCTCAATGCAAAGGCTCTAGACGCAAATATTGGTGTGAGAGCTAATTCAATCAAGGAAACACTGCATGTTGGTGAAGGGCATATTGAAGAAGGATCAGCCGAGTGGTTCTTGTGGGAGAACAACTCCATTTGGCTCACTAACTTCACACACCATCAGGCTTCCAAGCAGCTCTCAAGGAAACTCAGTTTTCACACTCTATGCTTAGTGCCCTTTGAGTGAATTATCTAGGAATGAACCTGGTAGAGCATCCCACACAAACGAATGCTCCACATGCGGGTTTCACATGCCACCAACTCCACATTCACAGGCAACTTCAGCGCCACAGCCATTTTCAGATAGCCCTCAATGCAAAGGCTCTAGACGCAAATATTGGTGTGAGAGCTAATTCAATCAAGGAAACACTGCATGTTGGTGAAGGGCATATTGAAGAAGGATCAGCCGAGTGGTTCTTGTGGGAGAACAACTCCATTTGGCTCACTAACTTCACACACCATCAGGCTTCCAAGCAGCTCTCAAGGAAACTCAGTTTTCACACTCTATGCTTAGTGCCCTTTGTATGGCTAGCGCTGAAATGAATATGGTAGAGCATCGCACACAAACGAATGCTCCACATGCGGGTTTCACATGCCACCAACTCCACATTCGCAGGCAACTTCAGCGCCACAGCCGTTTTCAGATAGCCCTCAATGCAAAGGCTCTAGACGCAAATATTGGTGTGAGAGCTAATTCAATCAAGGAAACACTGCATGTTGGTGAAGGGCATATTGAAGAAGGATCAGCCAAGTGGTTCTTGTGGGAGAACAACTCCATTTGGCTCACTAACTTCACACACCATCAGGCTTCCAAGCAGCTCTCAAGGAAATTCAGTTTTCACACTCTATGCTTAGTGCTCTTTGAGTGAATTATCTAGGAATGAACCTGGTAGAGCATCCCACACAAACGAATGCTCCACATGCGGGTTTCACATGCCACCAACTCCACATTCACAGGCAACTTCAGTGCCACAGCCGTTTTCAGATAGCCCTCAATGCAAAGGCTCTAGACGCAAATATTGGTGTGAGAGCTAATTCAATCAAGGAAACACTGCATGTTGGTGAAGGGCATATTGAAGAAGGATCAGCCGAGTGGTTCTTGTGGGAGAACAACTCCATTTGGCTCACTAACTTCACACACCATCAGGCTTCCAAGCAGCTCTCAAGGAAACTCAGTTTTCACACTCTATGCTTAGTGCCCTTTGAATGCATTATCTAGGAATGAACCTGGTAGAGCATCCCACACAAACGAATGCTCCACATGCGGGTTTCACATGCCACCAACTCCACATTCACAGGCAACTTCAGCGCCACAGCCGTTTTCAGATAGCCCTCAATGCAAAGGCTCTAGACGCAAATATTGGTGTGAGAGCTAATTCAATCAAGGAAACACTGCATGTTGGTGAAGGGCATATTGAAGAAGGATCAGCCGAGTGGTTCTTGTGGGAGAACAACTCCATTTGGCTCACTAACTTCACACACCATCAGGCTTCCAAGCAGCTCTCAAGGAAACTCAGTTTTCACACTCTATGCTTACTGCCCTTTGTATGGCTAGGACTGAAATGAACCTGGTAGAGCATCGCACACAAACGAATGCTCCACATGCGGGTTTCACATGCCACCAACTCCACATTCGCAGACAACTTCAGCGCCACAGCCGTTTTCAGATAGCCCTCAATGCAAAGGCTCTAGACGCAAATATTGGTGTGAGAGCTAATTCAATCAAGGAAACACTGCATGTTGGTGAAGGGCATATTGAAGAAGGATCAGCCGAGTGGTTCTTGTGGGAGAACAACTCCATTTGGCTCACTAACTTCACACACCATCAGGCTTCCAAGCAGCTCTCAAGGAAACTCAGTTTTCACACTCTATGTTTAGTGCCCTTTGAGTGAATTATTTAGGAATGAACCTGGTAGAGCATCCCACACAAACGAATGCTCCACATGCGGGTTTCACATGCCACCAACTCCACATTCACAGGCAACTTCAGTACCACAGCCGTTTTCAGATAGCCCTCAATGCAAAGGCTCTAGACGCAAATATTGGTGTGAGAGCTAATTCAATCAAGGAAACACTGCATGTTGGTGAAGGGCATATTGAAGAAGGATCAGCCGAGTGGTTCTTGTGGGAGAACAACTCCATTTGGCTCACTAACTTCACACACCATCAGGCTTCCAAGCAGCTCTCAAGGAAACTCAGTTTTCACACTCTATGCTTAGTGCCCTTTGAGTGCATTATCTAGGAATGAACAGGGTAGAGCATCCCACACTTACGAATGCTCCACATGCGGGTTTAACATGCCACCAACTCCACATTCACAGGCAACTTCAGCGCCACAGCCATTTTCAGATAGCCCTCAATGCAAAGGCTCTAGATGCAAATATTGGTGTGAGAGCTAATTCAATCAAGGAAACACTGCATGTTGGTGAAGGGCATATTGAAGAAGGATCAGCCGAGTGGTTCTTGTGGGAGAACAACTCCATTTGGCTCACTAACTTCACACACCATCAGGCTTCCAAGCAGCTCTCAAGGAAACTCAGTTTTCACACTCTATGTTTAGTGCCCTTTGAATGCATTATCTAGGAATGAACCTGGTAGAGCATCCCACACAAACGAATGCTCCACATGCGGGTTTCACATGCCACCAACTCCACATTCACAGGCAACTTCAGCGCCACAGCCGTTTTCAGATAGCCCTCAATGCAAAGGCTCTAGTTGCAAATATTGGTGTGAGAGCTAATTCAATCAAGGAAACACTGCATGTTGGTGAAGGGCATATTGAAGAAGGATCAGCCGAGTGGTTCTTGTGGGAGAACAACTCCATTTGGCTCACTAACTTCACACACCGTCAGGCTTCCAAGCAGCTCTCAAGGAAACTCAGTTTTCACACTCTATGCTTAGTGCCCTTTGAGTGAATAATCTAGGAATGAACCTGGTAAAGCATCCCACACAAACGAATGCTCCACATGCGGGTTTCACATGCCACCAACTCCACATTCACAGGCAACTTCAGCGCCACAGCCATTTTCAGATAGCCCTCAATGCAAAGGCTCTAGACGCAAATATTGGTGTGAGAGCTAATTCAATCAAGGAAACACTGCATGTTGGTGAAGGGCATATTGAAGAAGGATCAGCCGAGTGGTTCTTGTGGGAGAACAACTCCATTTGGCTCACCAACTTCACACACCATCAGGCTTCCAAGCAGCTCTCAAGGAAACTCAGTTTTCACACTCTATGCTTAGTGCCCTTTGAATGCATTATCTAGGAATGAACCTGGTAGAGCATCCCACACAAACGAATGCTCCACATGCGGGTTTCACATGCCACCAACTCCACATTCACAGGCAACTTCAGCGCCACAGCCGTTTTCAGATAGCCCTCAATGCAAAGGCTCTAGACGCAAATATTGGTGTGAGAGCTAATTCAATCAAGGAAACACTGCATGTTGGTGAAGGGCATAATGAAGAAGGATCAGCCGAGTGGTTCTTGTGGGAGAACAACTCCATTTGGCTCACTAACTTCACACACCATCAGGCTTCCAAGCAGCTCTCAAGGAAACTCAGTTTTCACACTCTATGCTTAGTGCCCTTTGTATGGCTAGGACTGAAATGAACCTGGTAGAGTAACCCACACAAACGAATGCTCCACATGCGGGTTTCACATGCCACCAACTCCACATTCACAGGCAACTTCAGCGCCACTGCCGTTTTCAGATAGCCCTCAAAGCAAAGGCTCTAGACGCAAATATTGGTGTGAGAGCTAATTCAATCAAGGAAACACTGCATGTTGGTGAAGGGCATATTGAAGAAGGATCAGCCGAGTGGTTCTTGTGGGAGAACAACTCCATTTGGCTCACTAACTTCACACACCATCAGGCTTCCAAGCAGCTCTCAAGGAAACTCAGTTTTCACACTCTATGCTTAGTGCCCTTTGAGTGAACTATCTAGGAATGAACCTGGTAGAGCATCCCACACAAACGAATGCTCCACATGCGGGTTTCACATGCCACCAACTCCACATTCACAGGCAACTTCAGCGCCACAGCCGTTTTCAGATAGCCCTCAATGCAAAGGCTCTAGACGCAAATATTGGTGTGAGAGCTAATTCAATCAAGGAAACACTGCATGTTGGTGAAGGGCATATTGAAGAAGGATCAGCCGAGTGGTTCTTGTGGGAGAAGAACTCCATTTGGCTCACTAACGTCACAAACCATCAGGCTTCCAAGCAGCTCTCAAGGAAACTCAGTTTTCACACTCTATGCTTAGTGCCCTTTGAGTGCATTATCTAGGAATGAACCTAGTAGAGCATCCCACACAAACGAATGCTCCACATGCGGGTTTCACATGCCACCAACTCCACATTCACAGGCAACTTCAGCGCCACAGCCGTTTTCAGATAGCCCTCAATGCAAAGGCTCTAGACGCAAATATTGGTGTGAGAGCTAATTCAATCAAGGAAACACTGCATGTTGGTGAAGGGCATATTGAAGAAGGATCAGCCGAGTGGTTCTTGTGGGAGAACAACTCCATTTGGCTCACTAACTTCACACACCATCAGGCTTCCAAGCAGCTCTCAAGGAAACTCAGTTTTCACACTCTATGCTTAGTGCCCTTTCTTTGGCTACGACTGAAATGAACCTGGTAGAGCATCCCACACAAACGAATGCTCCACATGCGGGTTTCACATGCCACCAACTCCACATTCACAGGCAACTTCAGCTCCACAGCCATTTTCAGATAGCCCTCAATGCAAAGGCTCTAGATGCAAATATTGGTGTGAGAGCTAATTCAATCAAGGAAACACTGCATGTTGGTGAAGGGCATATTGAAGAAGGATCAGCCGAGTGGTTCTTGTGGGAGAACAACTCCATTTGGCTCACTAACTTCACACACCATCAGGCTTCCAAGCAGCTCTCAAGGAAACTCAGTTTTCACACTCTATGCTTAGTGCCCTTTGAGTGCATTCTCTAGGAATGAACCTAGTAGAGCATCGCACACAAACGAATGCTCCACATGCGGGTTTCACATGCCACCAACTCCACATTCACAGGCAACTTCAGCGCCACAGCCGTTTTCAGATAGCCCTCAATGCAAAGGCTCTAGACGCAAATATTGGTGTGAGAGCTAATTCAATCAAGGAAACACTGCATGTTGGTGAAGGGCATATTGAAGAAGGATCAGTCGAGTGGTTCTTGTGGGAGAACAACTCCATTTGGCTCACTAATTTCACACACCATCAGGCTTCCAAGCAGCTCTCAAGGAAACTCAGTTTTCACACTCTATGCTTAGTGCCCTTTGAGTGCATTATCTAGGAATGAACCTGGTAGAGCATCCCACACAAACGAATGCTCCACATGCGGGTTTCACATGCCACCAACTCCACATTCACAGGCAACTTCAGCGCCACAGCCGTTTTCAGATAGCCCTCAATGCAAAGGCTCTAGACGCAAATATTGGTGTGAGAGCTAATTCAATCAAGGAAACACTGCATGTTGGTGAAGGGCATATTGAAGAAGGATCAGCCGAGTGGTTCTTGTGGGAGAACCACTCCATTTGGCTCACTAACTTCACACACCATCAGGCTTCCAAGCAGCTCTCAAGGAAACTCAGTTTTCACACTCTATGCTTAGTGCCCTTTCTTTGGCTACGACTGAAATGAACCTGGTAGAGCATCGCACACAAACGAATGCTCCACATGCGGGTTTCACATGCCACCAACTCCACATTCACAGGCAACTTCAGCGCCACAGCTGTTTTCAGATAGCCCTCAATGCAAAGGCTCTAGACGCAAATATTGGTGTGAGAGCTAATTCAATCAAGGAAACACTGCATGTTGGTGAAGGGCATATTGAAGAAGGATCAGCCGAGTGGTTCTTGCGGGAGAAGAACTCCATTTGGCTCACTAACGTCAGAAACCATCAGGCTTCCAAGCAGCTCTCAAGGAAACTCAGTTTTCACACTCTATGCTTAGTGCCCTTTGAGTGCCTAGGACTGAAATGAAACTTGGAGAGCATCCCACATAAACGAATGCTCCACATGCGGGTTTCACATGCCACCAACTCCACATTCACAGGCAACTTCAGCGCCACAGCCGTTTTCAGATAGCCCTCAATGCAAAGGCTCTAGACGCAAATATTGGTGTGAGAGCTAATTCAATCAAGGAAACACTGCATGTTGGTGAAGGGCATATTGAAGAAGGATCAGCCGAGTGGTTCTTGTGGGAGAACAACTCCATTTGGCTCACTAACTTCACACACCATCAGGCTTCCAAGCAGCTCTCAAGGAAACTCAGTTTTCACACTCTATGCTTAGTGCCCTTTGAGTGAATTATCTAGGAATGAACCTGGTAGAGCATCCCACACAAACGAATGCTCCACATGCGGGTTTCACATGCCACCAACTCCACATTCACAGGCAACTTCAGCGCCACAGCCGTTTTCAGATAGCCCTCAATGCAAAGGCTCTAGACGCAAATATTGGTGTGAGAGCTAATTCAATCAAGGAAACACTGCATGTTGGTGAAGGGCATATTGAAGAAGGATCAGCCGAGTGGTTCTTGTGGGAGAACAACTCCATTTGGCTCACTAACTTCACACACCATCAGGCTTCCAAGCAGCTCTCAAGGAAACTCAGTTTTCACACTCTATGCTTAGTGCCCTTTGTATGGCTAGCGCTGAAATGAATATGGTAGAGCATCGCACACAAACGAATGCTCCACATGCGGGTTTCACATGCCACCAACTCCACATTCGCAGGCAACTTCAGCGCCACAGCCGTTTTCAGATAGCCCTCAATGCAAAGGCTCTAGACGCAAATATTGGTGTGAGAGCTAATTCAATCAAGGAAACACTGCATGTTGGTGAAGGGCATATTGAAGAAGGATCAGCCAAGTGGTTCTTGTGGGAGAACAACTCCATTTAGCTCACTAACTTCACACACCATCAGGCTTCCAAGCAGCTCTCAAGGAAATTCAGTTTTCACACTCTATGCTTAGTGCTCTTTGAGTGAATTATCTAGGAATGAACCTGGTAGAGCATCCCACACAAACGAATGCTCCACATGCGGGTTTCACATGCCACCAACTCCACATTCACAGGCAACTTCAGTGCCACAGCCGTTTTCAGATAGCCCTCAATGCAAAGGCTCTAGACGCAAATATTGGTGTGAGAGCTAATTCAATCAAGGAAACACTGCATGTTGGTGAAGGGCATATTGAAGAAGGATCAGCCGAGTGGTTCTTGTGGGAGAACAACTCCATTTGGCTCACTAACTTCACACACCATCAGGCTTCCAAGCAGCTCTCAAGGAAACTCAGTTTTCACACTCTATGCTTAGTGCCCTTTGAATGCATTATCTAGGAATGAACCTGGTAGAGCATCCCACACAAACGAATGCTCCACATGCGGGTTTCACATGCCACCAACTCCACATTCACAGGCAACTTCAGCGCCACAGCCGTTTTCAGATAGCCCTCAATGCAAAGGCTCTAGACGCAAATATTGGTGTGAGAGCTAATTCAATCAAGGAAACACTGCATGTTGGTGAAGGGCATATTGAAGAAGGATCAGCCGAGTGGTTCTTGTGGGAGAACAACTCCATTTGGCTCACTAACTTCACACACCATCAGGCTTCCAAGCAGCTCTCAAGGAAACTCAGTTTTCACACTCTATGCTTAGTGCCCTTTCTTTGGCTACGACTGAAATGAACCTGGTAGAGCATCCCACACAAACGAATGCTCCACATGCGGGTTTCACATGCCACCAACTCCACATTCACAGGCAACTTCAGCTCCACAGCCATTTTCAGATAGCCCTCAATGCAAAGGCTCTAGATGCAAATATTGGTGTGAGAGCTAATTCAATCAAGGAAACACTGCATGTTGGTGAAGGGCATATTGAAGAAGGATCAGCCGAGTGGTTCTTGTGGGAGAACAACTCCATTTGGCTCACTAACTTCACACACCATCAGGCTTCCAAGCAGCTCTCAAGGAAACTCAGTTTTCACACTCTATGCTTAGTGCCCTTTGAGTGCATTCTCTAGGAATGAACCTAGTAGAGCATCGCACACAAACGAATGCTCCACATGCGGGTTTCACATGCCACCAACTCCACATTCACAGGCAACTTCAGCGCCACAGCCGTTTTCAGATAGCCCTCAATGCAAAGGCTCTAGACGCAAATATTGGTGTGAGAGCTAATTCAATCAAGGAAACACTGCATGTTGGTGAAGGGCATATTGAAGAAGGATCAGCCGAGTGGTTCTTGTGGGAGAACAACTCCATTTGGCTCACTAATTTCACACACCATCAGGCTTCCAAGCAGCTCTCAAGGAAACTCAGTTTTCACACTCTATGCTTAGTGCCCTTTGAGTGCATTATCTAGGAATGAACCTGGTAGAGCATCCCACACAAACGAATGCTCCACATGCGGGTTTCACATGCCACCAACTCCACATTCACAGGCAACTTCAGCGCCACAGCCGTTTTCAGATAGCCCTCAATGCAAAGGCTCTAGACGCAAATATTGGTGTGAGAGCTAATTCAATCAAGGAAACACTGCATGTTGGTGAAGGGCATATTGAAGAAGGATCAGCCGAGTGGTTCTTGTGGGAGAACCACTCCATTTGGCTCACTAACTTCACACACCATCAGGCTTCCAAGCAGCTCTCAAGGAAACTCAGTTTTCACACTCTATGCTTAGTGCCCTTTCTTTGGCTACGACTGAAATGAACCTGGTAGAGCATCGCACACAAACGAATGCTCCACATGCGGGTTTCACATGCCACCAACTCCACATTCACAGGCAACTTCAGCGCCACAGCTGTTTTCAGATAGCCCTCAATGCAAAGGCTCTAGACGCAAATATTGGTGTGAGAGCTAATTCAATCAAGGAAACACTGCATGTTGGTGAAGGGCATATTGAAGAAGGATCAGCTGAGTGGTTCTTGCGGGAGAAGAACTCCATTTGGCTCACTAACGTCAGAAACCATCAGGCTTCCAAGCAGCTCTCAAGGAAACTCAGTTTTCACACTCTATGCTTAGTGCCCTTTGAGTGCCTAGGACTGAAATGAAACTTGGAGAGCATCCCACATAAACGAATGCTCCACATGCGGGTTTCACATGCCACCAACTCCACATTCACAGGCAACTTCAGCGCCACAGCCGTTTTCAGATAGCCCTCAATGCAAAGGCTCTAGACGCAAATATTGGTGTGAGAGCTAATTCAATCAAGGAAACACTGCATGTTGGTGAAGGGCATATTGAAGAAGGATCAGCCGAGTGGTTCTTGTGGGAGAACAACTCCATTTGGCTCACTAACTTCACACACCATCAGGCTTCCAAGCAGCTCTCAAGGAAACTCAGTTTTCACACTCTATGCTTAGTGCCCTTTGAGTGAATTATCTAGGAATGAACCTGGTAGAGCATCCCACACAAACGAATGCTCCACATGCGGGTTTCACATGCCACCAACTCCACATTCACAGGCAACTTCAGCGCCACAGCCGTTTTCAGATAGCCCTCAATGCAAAGGCTCTAGACGCAAATATTGGTGTGAGAGCTAATTCAATCAAGGAAACACTGCATGTTGGTGAAGGGCATATTGAAGAAGGATCAGCCGAGTGGTTCTTGTGGGAGAACAACTCCATTTGGCTCACTAACTTCACACACCATCAGGCTTCCAAGCAGCTCTCAAGGAAACTCAGTTTTCACACTCTATGCTTAGTGCCCTTTGTATGGCTAGCGCTGAAATGAATATGGTAGAGCATCGCACACAAACGAATGCTCCACATGCGGGTTTCACATGCCACCAACTCCACATTCGCAGGCAACTTCAGCGCCACAGCCGTTTTCAGATAGCCCTCAATGCAAAGGCTCTAGACGCAAATATTGGTGTGAGAGCTAATTCAATCAAGGAAACACTGCATGTTGGTGAAGGGCATATTGAAGAAGGATCAGCCAAGTGGTTCTTGTGGGAGAACAACTCCATTTGGCTCACTAACTTCACACACCATCAGGCTTCCAAGCAGCTCTCAAGGAAATTCAGTTTTCACACTCTATGCTTAGTGCTCTTTGAGTGAATTATCTAGGAATGAACCTGGTAGAGCATCCCACACAAACGAATGCTCCACATGCGGGTTTCACATGCCACCAACTCCACATTCACAGGCAACTTCAGTGCCACAGCCGTTTTCAGATAGCCCTCAATGCAAAGGCTCTAGACGCAAATATTGGTGTGAGAGCTAATTCAATCAAGGAAACACTGCATGTTGGTGAAGGGCATATTGAAGAAGGATCAGCCGAGTGGTTCTTGTGGGAGAACAACTCCATTTGGCTCACTAACTTCACACACCATCAGGCTTCCAAGCAGCTCTCAAGGAAACTCAGTTTTCACACTCTATGCTTAGTGCCCTTTGAATGCATTATCTAGGAATGAACCTGGTAGAGCATCCCACACAAACGAATGCTCCACATGCGGGTTTCACATGCCACCAACTCCACATTCACAGGCAACTTCAGCGCCACAGCCGTTTTCAGATAGCCCTCAATGCAAAGGCTCTAGACGCAAATATTGGTGTGAGAGCTAATTCAATCAAGGAAACACTGCATGTTGGTGAAGGGCATATTGAAGAAGGATCAGCCGAGTGGTTCTTGTGGGAGAACAACTCCATTTGGCTCACTAACTTCACACACCATCAGGCTTCCAAGCAGCTCTCAAGGAAACTCAGTTTTCACACTCTATGCTTACTGCCCTTTGTATGGCTAGGACTGAAATGAACCTGGTAGAGCATCGCACACAAACGAATGCTCCACATGCGGGTTTCACATGCCACCAACTCCACATTCGCAGGCAACTTCAGCGCCACAGCCGTTTTCAGATAGCCCTCAATGCAAAGGCTCTAGACGCAAATATTGGTGTGAGAGCTAATTCAATCAAGGAAACACTGCATGTTGGTGAAGGGCATATTGAAGAAGGATCAGCCGAGTGGTTCTTGTGGGAGAACAACTCCATTTGGCTCACTAACTTCACACACCATCAGGCTTCCAAGCAGCTCTCAAGGAAACTCAGTTTTCACATTCTATGCTTAGTGCCCTTTGAGTGCATTATCTAGGAATGAACCTGGTAGAGCATCCCACACAAACGAATGCTCCACATGCGGGTTTCACATGCCACCAACTCCACATTCACAGGCTACTTCAGCGCCACAGCCGTTTTCAGATAGCCCTCAATGCAAAGGCTCTAGACGCAAATATTGTTGTGAGAGCTAATTCAATCAAGGAAACACTGCATGTTGGTGAAGGGCATATTGAAGAAGGATCAGCCGAGTGGTTCTTGTGGGAGAACAACTCCATTTGGCTCACTAACTTCACACACCATCAGGCTTCCAAGCAGCTCTCAAGGAAACTCAGTTTTCACACTCTATGCTTAGTGCCCTTTGAGTGCATTATCTAGGAATGAACATGGTAGAGCATCCCACACAAACGAATGCTCCACATGCGGGTTTCACATGCCACCAACTCCACATTCACAGGCAACTTCAGCGCCACAGCCGTTTTCAGATAGCCCTCAATGCAAAGGCTCTAGATGCAAATATTGGTGTGAGAGCTAATTCAATCAAGGAAACACTGCATGTTGGTGAAGGGCATATTGAAGAAGGATCAGCCGAGTGGTTCTTGTGGGAGAACAACTCCATTTGGCTCACTAACTTCACACACCATCAGGCTTCCAAGCAGCTCTCAAGGAAACTCAGTTTTCACACTCTATGCTTAGTGCCCTTTGAGTGAATAATCTAGGAATGAACCTGGTAAAGCATCCCACACAAACGAATGCTCCACATGCGGGTTTCACATGCCACCAACTCCACATTCACAGGCAACTTCAGCGCCACAGCCATTTTCAGATAGCCCTCAATGCAAAGGCTCTAGACGCAAATATTGGTGTGAGAGCTAATTCAATCAAGGAAACACTGCATGTTGGTGAAGGGCATATTGAAGAAGGATCAGCCGAGTGGTTCTTGTGGGAGAACAACTCCATTTGGCTCACCAACTTCACACACCATCAGGCTTCCAAGCAGCTCTCAAGGAAACTCAGTTTTCACACTCTATGCTTAGTGCCCTTTGAGTGCATTATCTAGGAATGAACCTGGTAGAGCATCCCACACAAACGAATGCTCCACATGCGGGTTTCACATGCCACCAACTCCACATTCACAGGCAACTTCAGCGCCACAGCCGTTTTCAGATAGCCCTCAATGCAAAGGCTCTAGACGCAAATATTGGTGTGAGAGCTAATTCAATCAAGGAAACACTGCATGTTGGTGAAGGGCATATTGAAGAAGGATCAGCCGAGTGGTTCTTGTGGGAGAACAACTCCATTTGGCTCACTAACTTCACACACCATCAGGCTTCCAAGCAGCTCTCAAGGAAACTCAGTTTTCACACTCTATGCTTAGTGCCCTTTCTTTGGCTACGACTGAAATGAACCTGGTAGAGCATCGCACACAAACGAATGCTCCACATGCGGGTTTCACATGCCACCAACTCCACATTCACAGGCAACTTCAGCTCCACAGCCGTTTTCAGATAGCCCTCAATGCAAAGGCTCTAGACGCAAATATTGGTGTGAGAGCTAATTCAATCAAGGAAACACTGCATGTTGGTGAAGGGCATATTGAAGAAGGATCAGCCGAGTGGTTCTTGTGGGAGAACAACTCCATTTGGCTCACTAACTTCACACACCATCAGGCTTCCAAGCAGCTCTCAAGGAAACTCAGTTTTCACACTCTATGCTTAGTGCCCTTTGAGTGCATTATCTAGGAATGAACAGGGTAGAGCATCCCACACTTACGAATGCTCCACATGCGGGTTTCACATGCCGCCAACTCCACATTCACAGGCAACTTCAGCGCCACAGCCATTTTCAGATAGCCCTCAATGCAAAGGCTCTAGACGCAAATATTGGTGTGAGAGCTAATTCAATCAAGGAAACACTGCATGTTGGTGAAGGGCATATTGAAGAAGGATCAGCCGAGTGGTTCTTGTGGGAGAACAACTCCATTTGGCTCACTAACTTCACACACCATCAGGCTTCCAAGCAGCTCTCAAGGAAACTCAGTTTTCACACTCTATGTTTAGTGCCCTTTGAATGCATTATCTAGGAATGAACCTGGTAGATCATCCCACACAAACGAATGCTCCACATGCGGGTTTCACATGCCACCAACTCCACATTCACAGGCAACTTCAGCGCCACAGCCGTTTTCAGATAGCCCTCAATGCAAAGGCTCTAGATGCAAATATTGGTGTGAGAGCTAATTCAATCAAGGAAACACTGCATGTTGGTGAAGGGCATATTGAAGAAGGATCAGCCGAGTGGTTCTTGTGGGAGAACAACTCCATTTGGCTCACTAACTTCACACACCATCAGGCTTCCAAGCAGCTCTCAAGGAAACTCAGTTTTCACACTCTATGCTTAGTGCCCTTTGAGTGAATAATCTAGGAATGAACCTGGTAAAGCATCCCACACAAACGAATGCTCCACATGCGGGTTTCACATGCCACCAACTCCACATTCACAGGCAACTTCAGCGCCACAGCCATTTTCAGATAGCCCTCAATGCAAAGGCTCTAGACGCAAATATTGGTGTGAGAGCTAATTCAATCAAGGAAACACTGCATGTTGGTGAAGGGCATATTGAAGAAGGATCAGCCGAGTGGTTCTTGTGGGAGAACAACTCCATTTGGCTCACCAACTTCACACACCATCAGGCTTCCAAGCAGCTCTCAAGGAAACTCAGTTTTCACACTCTATGCTTAGTGCCCTTTGAATGCATTATCTAGGAATGAACCTGGTAGAGCATCCCACACAAACGAATGCTCCACATGCGGGTTTCACATGCCACCAACTCCACATTCACAGGCAACTTCAGCGCCACAGCCGTTTTCAGATAGCCCTCAATGCAAAGGCTCTAGACGCAAATATTGGTGTGAGAGCTAATTCAATCAAGGAAACACTGCATGTTGGTGAAGGGCATAATGAAGAAGGATCAGCCGAGTGGTTCTTGTGGGAGAACAACTCCATTTGGCTCACTAACTTCACACACCATCAGGCTTCCAAGCAGCTCTCAAGGAAACTCAGTTTTCACACTCTATGCTTAGTGCCCTTTGTATGGATAGGACTGAAATGAACCTGGTAGAGTAACCCACACAAACGAATGCTCCACATGCGGGTTTCACATGCCACCAACTCCACATTCACAGGCAACTTCAGCGCCACTGCCGTTTTCAGATAGCCCTCAATGCAAAGGCTCTAGACGCAAATATTGGTGTGAGAGCTAATTCAATCAAGGAAACACTGCATGTTGGTGAAGGGCATATTGAAGAAGGATCAGCCGAGTGGTTCTTGTGGGAGAACAACTCCATTTGGCTCACTAACTTCACACACCATCAGGCTTCCAAGAAGCTCTCAAGGAAACTCAGTTTTCACACTCTATGCTTAGTGCCCTTTGAGTGAACTATCTAGGAATGAACCTGGTAGAGCATCCCACACAAACGAATGCTCCACATGCGGGTTTCACATGCCACCAACTCCACATTCACAGGCAACTTCAGCGCCACAGCCGTTTTCAGATAGCCCTCAATGCAAAGGCTCTAGACGCAAATATTGGTGTGAGAGCTAATTCAATCAAGGAAACACTGCATGTTGGTGAAGGGCATATTGAAGAAGGATCAGCCGAGTGGTTCTTGTGGGAGAAGAACTCCATTTGGCTCACTAACGTCACAAACCATCAGGCTTCCAAGCAGCTCTCAAGGAAACTCAGTTTTCACACTCTATGCTTAGTGCCCTTTGAGTGCATTATCTAGGAATGAACCTAGTAGAGCATCGCACACAAACGAATGCTCCACATGCGGGTTTCACATGCCACCAACTCCACATTCACAGGCAACTTCAGCGCCACAGCCGTTTTCAGATAGCCCTCAATGCAAAGGCTCTAGACGCAAATATTGGTGTGAGAGCTAATTCAATCAAGGAAACACTGCATGTTGGTGAAGGGCATATTGAAGAAGGATCAGCCGAGTGGTTCTTGTGGGAGAACAACTCCATTTGGCTCACTAACTTCACACACCATCAGGCTTCCAAGCAGCTCTCAAGGAAACTCAGTTTTCACACTCTATGCTTAGTGCCCTTTGAGTGCATTATCTAGGAATGAACCTGGTAGAGCATCCCACACAAACGAATGCTCCACATGCGGGTTTCACATGCCACCAACTCCACATTCACAGGCAACTTCAGCGCCACAGCCGTTTTCAGATAGCCCTCAATGCAAAGGCTCTAGACGCAAATATTGGTGTGAGAGCTAATTCAATCAAGGAAACACTGCATGTTGGTGAAGGGCATATTGAAGAAGGATCAGCCGAGTGGTTCTTGTGGGAGAACAACTCCATTTGGCTCACTAACTTCACACACCATCAGGCTTCCAAGCAGCTCTCAAGGAAACTCAGTTTTCACACTCTATGCTTAGTGCCCTTTGTATGGCTAGGGCTGAAATGAATATGGTAGAGCATCGCACACAAACGAATGCTCCACATTCGGGTTTCACATGCCACCAACTCCACATTCGCAGGCAACTTCAGCGCCACAGCCGTTTTCAGATAGCCCTCAATGCAAAGGCTCTAGACGCAAATATTGGTGTGAGAGCTAATTCAATCAAGGAAACACTGCATGTTGGTGAAGGGCATATTGAAGAAGGATCAGCCAAGTGGTTCTTGTGGGAGAACAACTCCATTTGGCTCACTAACTTCACACACCATCAGGCTTCCAAGCAGCTCTCAAGGAAATTCAGTTTTCACACTCTATGCTTAGTGCTCTTTGAGTGAATTATCTAGGAATGAACCTGGTAGAGCATCGCACACAAACGAATGCTCCACATGCGGGTTTCACATGCCACCAACTCCACATTCACAGGCAACTTCAGTGCCACAGCCGTTTTCAGATAGCCCTCAATGCAAAGGCTCTAGACGCAAATATTGGTGTGAGAGCTAATTCAATCAAGGAAACACTGCATGTTGGTGAAGGGCATATTGAAGAAGGATCAGCCGAGTGGTTCTTGTGGGAGAACAACTCCATTTGGCTCACTAACTTCACACACCATCAGGCTTCCAAGCAGCTCTCAAGGAAACTCAGTTTTCACGCTCTATGCTTACTGCCCTTTGTATGGCTAGGACTGAAATGAACCTGGTAGAGCATCGCACACAAACGAATGCTCCACATGCGGGTTTCACATGCCACCAACTCCACATTCGCAGGCAACTTCAGTGCCACAGCCGTTTTCAGATAGCCCTCAATGCAAAGGCTCTAGACGCAAATATTGGTGTGAGAGCTAATTCAATCAAGGAAACACTGCATGTTGGTGAAGGGCATATTGAAGAAGGATCAGCCGAGTGGTTCTTGTGGGAGAACAACTCCATTTGGCTCACTAACTTCACACACCATCAGGCTTCCAAGCAGCTCTCAAGGAAACTCAGTTTTTACACTGTATGCTTAGTGCCCTTTGAGTGCATTATCTAGGAATGAACATGGTAGAGCATCGCACACAAACGAATGCTCCACATGCGGGTTTCACATGCCACCAACTCCACATTCACAGGCAACTTCAGCGCCACAGCCATTTTCAGATAGCCCTCAATGCAAAGGCTCTAGACGCAAATATTGGTGTGAGAGCTAATTCAATCAAGGAAACACTGCATGTTGGTGAAGGGCATATTGAAGAAGGATCAGCCGAGTGGTTCTTGTGGGAGAACAACTCCATTTGGCTCACTAACTTCACACACCATCAGGCTTCCAAGCAGCTCTCAAGGAAACTCAGTTTTCACACTCTATGTTTAGTGCCCTTTGAATGCATTATCTAGGAATGAACCTGGTAGAGCATCCCACACAAACGAATGCTCCACATGCGGGTTTCACATGCCACCAACTCCACATTCACAGGCAACTTCAGCGCCACAGCCGTTTTCAGATAGCCCTCAATGCAAAGGCTCTAGACGCAAATATTGGTGTGAGAGCTAATTCAATCAAGGAAACACTGCATGTTGGTGAAGGGCATAATGAAGAAGGATCAGCCGAGTGGTTCTTGTGGGAGAACAACTCCATTTGGCTCACTAACTTCACACACCATCAGGCTTCCAAGCAGCTCTCAAGGAAACTCAGTTTTCACACTCTATGCTTACTGCCCTTTGTATGGCTAGGACTGAAATGAACCTGGTAGAGCATTGCACACAAACGAATGCTCCACATGCGGGTTTCACATGCCACCAACTCCACATTCACAGGCAACTTCAGCGCCACAGCCGTTTTCAGATAGCCCTCAATGCAAAGGCTCTAGACGCAAATATTGGTGTGAGAGCTAATTCAATCAAGGAAACACTGCATGTTGGTGAAGGGCATATTGAAGAAGGATCAGCCGAGTGGTTCTTGTGGGAGAACAACTCCATTTGGCTCACTAACTTCACACACCATCAGGCTTCCAAGCAGCTCTCAAGGAAACTCAGTTTTCACACTCTATGCTTACTGCCCTTTGAGTGCATTATCTAGGAATGAACATGGTAGAGCATCGCACACAAACGAATGCTCCACATGCGGGTTTCACATGCCACCAACTCCACATTCACAGGCAACTTCAGCGCCACAGCCATTTTCAGATAGCCCTCAATGCAAAGGCTCTAGACGCAAATATTGGTGTGAGAGCTAATTCAATCAAGGAAACACTGCATGTTGGTGAAGGGCATATTGAAGAAGGATCAGCCGAGTGGTTCTTGTGGGAGAACAACTCCATTTGGCTCACTAACTTCACACACCATCAGGCTTCCAAGCAGCTCTCAAGGAAACTCAGTTTTCACACTCTATGTTTAGTGCCCTTTGAATGCATTATCTAGGAATGAACCTGGTAGAGCATCCCACACAAACGAATGCTCCACATGCGGGTTTCACATGCCACCAACTCCACATTCACAGGCAACTTCAGCGCCACAGCCGTTTTCAGATAGCCCTCAATGCAAAGGCTCTAGACGCAAATATTGGTGTGAGAGCTAATTCAATCAAGGAAACACTGCATGTTGGTGAAGGGCATAATGAAGAAGGATCAGCCGAGTGGTTCTTGTGGGAGAACAACTCCATTTGGCTCACTAACTTCACACACCATCAGGCTTCCAAGCAGCTCTCAAGGAAACTCAGTTTTCACACTCTATGCTTACTGCCCTTTGTATGGCTAGGACTGAAATGAACCTGGTAGAGCATCGCACACAAACGAATGCTCCACATGCGGGTTTCACATGCCACCAACTCCACATTCACAGGCAACTTCAGCGCCACAGCCGTTTTCAGATAGCCCTCAATGCAAAGGCTCTAGACGCAAATATTGGTGTGAGAGCTAATTCAATCAAGGAAACACTGCATGTTGGTGAAGGGCATATTGAAGAAGGATCAGCCGAGTGGTTCTTGTGGGAGAACAACTCCATTTGGCTCACTAACTTCACACACCATCAGGCTTCCAAGCAGCTCTCAAGGAAACTCAGTTTTCACACTCTATGTTTAGTGCCCTTTGAGTGAATTATTTAGGAATGAATATGGTAGAGCATCGCACACAAACGAATGCTCCACATGCGGGTTTCACATGCCACCAACTCCACATTCACAGGCAACTTCAGTGCCACAGCCGTTTTCAGATAGCCCTCAATGCAAAGGCTCTAGACGCAAATATTGGTGTGAGAGCTAATTCAATCAAGGAAACACTGCATGTTGGTGAAGGGCATATTGAAGAAGGATCAGCCGAGTGGTTCTTGTGGGAGAACAACTCCATTTGGCTCACTAACTTCACACACCATCAGGCTTCCAAGCAGCTCTCAAGGAAACTCAGTTTTTACACTGTATGCTTAGTGCCCTTTGAGTGCATTATCTAGGAATGAACATGGTAGAGCATCCCACACAAACGAATGCTCCACATGCGGGTTTCACATGATACCAACTCCACATTCACAGGCAACTTCAGCGCCACAGCCATTTTCAGATAGCCCTCAATGCAAAGGCTCTAGACGCAAATATTGGTGTGAGAGCTAATTCAATCAAGGAAACACTGCATGTTGGTGAAGGGCATATTGAAGAAGGATCAGCCGAGTGGTTCTTGTGGGAGAACAACTCCATTTGGCTCACTAACTTCACACACCATCAGGCTTCCAAGCAGCTCTCAAGGAAACTCAGTTTTCACACTCTATGTTTAGTGCCCTTTGAATGCATTATCTAGGAATGAACCTGGTAGAGCATCCCACACAAACGAATGCTCCACATGCGGGTTTCACATGCCACCAACTC
>NW_026700216.1:0-46839 GCF_030435755.1 Ochotona princeps
AGAACCACTCGGCTGATCCTTCTTCAATATGCCCTTCACCAACATGCAGTGTTTCCTTGATTGAATTAGCTCTCACACCAATATTTGCGTCTAGAGCCTTTGCATTGAGGTCTATCTGAAAACGGCTGTGGCGCTGAAGTTGCCTGTGAATGTGGAGTTGGTGGCATGTGAAACCCGCATGTGGAGCATTCGTTTGTGTGGGATGCTCACCAAGCTTCATTTCTAGATAATGCACTCAAAGGGCATTAAGCATAGAGTGTGAAAACTGAGTTTCCTTGAGAGCTGCTTGGAAGCCTGATGGTGTGTGAAGTTAGTGAGCCAAATGGAGTTGTTCTCCCACAAGAACCACTCGGCTGATCCTTCTTCAATATGCCCTTCACCAACATGCAGTGTTTCCTTTATTGTATTAGCTCTCACAACAAAATTTGCATCTAGAGCCTTTGCATTGAGGGCTATCTGAAAACGGCTGTGGCGCTGAAGTTGCCTGTGAATGTGGAGTTGGTGGCATGTGAAACCCGCATGTGGAGCTTTCGTTTGTGTGGGATGCACACCAAGCTTCATTTCAGTCCTAGGCACTCAAAGGACACTAAGCATAGAGTGTGAAAACTGAGTTTCCTTGAGAGCTGCTTGGAAGCCTGATGGTGTGTGAAGTTAGTGAGCCAAATGGAGTTGTTCTCCCACAAGAACCACTCGGCTGATCCTTCTTCAATATGCCCTTCACCAACATGCAGTGTTTCCTTGATTGAATTAGCTCTCACACCAATATTTGCGTCTAGAGCCTTTGCATTGAGGGCTATCTGAAAACGGCTGTGGCGCTGAAGCTGCCGGTGAATGTGGAGTTGGTGGCATGTGAAACCCGCATGTGGAGCATTCGTTTGTGTGGGATGTTCACCAAGCTTCATTTCAGGCCTAGGTACTCAAAGGGCACTAAGCATAGAGTGTGAAAACTGAGTTTCCTTGAGAGCTTCTTGGAAGCCTGATGGTGTGTGAAGTTAGTGAGTCAAATGGAGTTGTTCTCCCACAAGAACCACTGGGCTGATCCTTCTTCAATATGCCCTTCACCAACATGCAGTGTTTCCTTGATTGTATTAGCTCTCACACCAATATTTGCATCTACAGCCTTTGCATTGAGAGCTATCTGAAAACGGCTGTGGCGCTGAAGTTGCCTCTGAATGTGGAGTTGGTGGCATGTGAAACCCGCATGTGGAGCATTCCTTTGTGTGGGATGCACACCAAGCTTCATTTCAGTCCTAGGCACTCCAAGGGCACTTAGCATAGAGTGTGAAAACTGAGTTTCCTTGAGAGCTGCTTGGAAGCCTGATGGTGTGTGAAGTTAGTGAGCCAAATGGAGTTGTTCTCCCACAAGAACCAGTCTGCTGCTCCTTCTTCAATATGCCCTTCACCAACATGCAGTGTTTCCTTGATTGAGTTACTGTCACACCAATATTTGCGTCTAGAGCCTTTGCATTGAGGGCTATCTGAAACGACTGTGGCGCTGAAGTTGCCTGTGAATGTGGAGTTGGTGGCATGTGAAACCCGCATGTGGAGCATTCGTTTGTGTGGGATGCTCTACCAGGTTCATTCCTAGATAATGCACTCAAAGGGCACTAAGCATAGAGTGTGAAAACTGAGTTTCTTGAGAGCTGCTTGGAAGCCTGATGGTGTGTGAAGTTAGTGAGCCAAATGGAGTTGTTCTCCCACAAGAACCACTCGGCTGATCCTTCTTCAATATGCCCTTCACCAACATGCAGTGTTTCCTTGATTGAATTAGCTCTCACACCAATATTTGTGTCTAGAGCCTTTGCATTGAGGGCTATCTGAAAACGGCTGTGGCGCTGAAGTTGCCTGTGAATGTGGAGTTGGTGGCATGTGAAACCCGCATGTGGAGCATTCGTTTGTGTGGGATGCTCACCAAGCTTCATTTCAGTCCTAGGCACTCAAAGGACACTAAGCATAGAGTGTGAAAACCGAGTTTCCTTCAGAGCTGCTTGGAAGCCTGATGGTGTGTGAAGTTAGTGAGCCAAATGGAGTTGTTCTCCCACAAGAACCACTCGGCTGATCCTTCTTCAATATGCCCTTCACCAACATGCAGTGTTTCCTTGATTGAATTAGCTCTCACACCAATGTTTGCGTCTAGAGCCTTTGCATTGAGGGCTATCTGAAAACGGCTGTGGCGCTGAAGTTGCCTGTGAATGTGGAGTTGGTGGCATGTGAAACCCGCATGTGGAGCATTCGTTTGTGTGGGATGTTCACCAAGCTTCATTTCAGGCTAGGCACTCAAAGGGCACTAATCATAGAGTGTGAAAACTGAGTTTCCTTGAGAGTTGCTTGGAAGCCTGATGGTGTGTGAAGTTAGTGAGCCAAATGGAGTTGTTCTCCCACAAGAACCACTCGGCTGATCCTTCTTCAATATGCCCTTCACCAACATGCAGTGTTTCCTTGATTGAATTAGCTCTCACACCAATATTTGTGTCTAGAGCCTTTGCATTGAGGGCTATCTGAAAACGGCTGTGGCGCTGAAGATGCCTGTGAATGTGCAGCTGGTGGCATGTGAAACCCGCATGTGGAGCATTCGTTTCTGTGGGGTGCTCACCAAGCTTCATTTCCTTCCTAGGCACTCAAAGGGCACTAAGCCTAGAGTGTGAAAACTGAGTTTCCTTGAGAGCTGCTTGGAAGCCTGATGGTGTGTGAAGTTAGTGAGCCAAATGGAGTTGTTCTCCCACAAGAACCACTCGGCTGATCCTTCTTCAATATGCCCTTCACCAACATGCAGTGTTTCCTTGATTGAATTAGCTCTCACACCAATATTTGCGTCTAGAGCCTTTGCATTGAGGGCTATCTGAAAACGGCTGTGGCGCTGAAGTTGCCTGAGAATGTGGAATTGGTGGCATGTGAAACCCGCATGTGGAGCTTTCGTTTGTGTGGGATGCTCACCAAGCTTCATTTCAGGTCTAGGCACTCAAAGGTCACTAAGGACAGAGTGTGAAAACTGAGTTCCTTGAGAGCTGCTTGGAAGCCTGATGGTGTGTGAAGTTAGTGAGCCAAATGGAGTTGTTCTCCCACAAGAACCACTCGGCTGATCTTTCTTCAATATGCCCTTCACCAACATGCAGTGTTTCCTTGATTGAATTAGCTCTCACAGCAATATTTGCGTCTAGAGCCTTTGCATTGAGGGCTATCTGAAAATGGCTGTGGCGCTGAAGTTGCCTGTGAATGTGGAGTTGGTGGCATGTGAAACCCGCATGTGGAGCATTCATTTGTGTGGGATGTTCTACCAGGTTCATTCCTAGATAATGCACTGAAAGGGCACAAAGCATAGAGTGTGAAAACTGAGTTTCCTTGAGAGCTGCTTGGAAGCCTGATGGTGTGTGAAGTTAGTGAGTCAAATGGAGTTGTTCTCCCACAAGAACCACTCGGCTGATCCTTCTTCAATATGCCCTTCACCAACATGCAGTGTTTCCTTGATTGTATTATCTCTCACACCAATATTTGCATCTACATCCTTTGCATTGAGAGCTATCTGAAAACGGCTGTGGCGCTGAAGTTGCCTGTGAATGTGGAGTTGGTGGCATGTGAAACCCGCATGTGGAGCATTCGTTTGTGTGGGATGCACACCAAGCTTCATTTCATTCCTAGGCACTTAAAGGGCACTTAGCATAGAGTGTGAAAACTGAGTTTCCTAGAGAGCTGCTTGGAAGCCTGATGGTGTGTGAAGTTAGTGAGCCAAATGGAGTTGTTCTCCCACAAGAACCACTCGGCTGATCCTTCTTCAATATGCCCTTCACCAACATGCAGTGTTTCCTTGATTGAATTAGCTGTCACACCAATATTTGCGTCTAGAGCCTTTGCATTGAGGGCTATCTGAAAACGGCTGTGGCGCTGAAGTTGCCTGTGAATGTGGAGTTGGTGGCATGTGAAACCCGCATGTGGAGCATTCGTTTGTGTGGGATGCTCACCAAGCTTCATTTCTAGATAATGCACTCAAAGGGCATTAAGCATAGAGTGTGAAAACTGAGTTTCCTTGAGAGCTGCTTGGAAGCCTCATGCTGTGTGAAGTTAGTGAGCCAAATGGAGTTGTTCTCCCACAAGAACCACTCGGCTGATCCTTCTTCAATATGCCCTTCACCAACATGCAGTGTTTCCTTGATTGTACTAGCTCTCACAACAAAATTTGCATCTAGAGCCTTTGCATTGAGAACTATCTGAAAACGGCTGTGGCGCTGAAGTTGCCTGTGAATGTGGAGTTGGTGGCATGTGAAACCCGCATGTGGAGCTTTCGTTTGTGTGGGATGCACACCAAGCTTCATTTCATTCCTAGGCACTCCAAGGGCACTAAGCATAGAGTTTGAAAACTGAGTTTCCTTGAGAGCTGCTTGGAAGCCTGATGGTGTGTGAAGTTAGTGAGCCAAATGGAGTTGTTCTCCCACAAGAACCACTCGGCTGATCCTTCTTCAATATGCCCTTCACCAACATGCAGTGTTTCCTTGATTGAATTAGCTCTCACACCAATATTTGCGTCTAGAGCCTTTGCATTGAGGGCTATCTGAAAACGGCTGTGGCGCTGAAGCTGCCGGTGAATGTGGAGTTGGTGGCATGTGAAACCCGCATGTGGAGCATTCGTTTGTGTGGGATGTTCACCAAGCTTCATTTCAGGCCTAGGTACTCAAAGGGCACTAAGCATAGAGTGTGAAAACTGAGTTTCCTTGAGAGCTTCTTGGAAGCCTGATGGTGTGTGAAGTTAGTGAGTCAAATGTAGTTGTTCTCCCACAAGAACCACTCGGCTGATCCTTCTTCAATATGCCCTTCACCAACATGCAGTGTTTCCTTGATTGAATTAGCTCTCACACCAATATTTGCATCTACAGCCTTTGCATTGAGAGCTATCTGAAAACGGCTGTGGCGCTGAAGTTGCCTGTGAATGTGGAGTTGGTGGCATGTGAAACCCGCATGTGGAGCATTCCTTTGTGTGGGATGCACACCAAGCTTCATTTCATTCCTAGGCACTCCAAGGGCACTTAGCATAGAGTGTGAAAACTGAGTTTCCTTGAGAGCTGCTTGGAAGCCTGATGGTGTGTGAAGTTAGTGAGCCAAATGGAGTTGTTCTCCCACAAGAACCACTGTGGTGCTCCTTCTTCAATATGCCCTTCACCAACATGCAGTGTTTCCTTGATTGAATTAGCTCTCACACCAATATTTGCGTCTAGAGCCTTTGCATTGAGGGCTATCTGAAAACGGCTGTGGCGCTGAAGTTGCCTGAGAATGTGGAGTTGGTGGCATGTGAAACCCGCATGTGGAGCTTTCGTTTGTGTGGGATGCTGTACCAGGTTCATTTCAATCCTAGGCACTCAAAGGGCACTAAGAATAGAGTGTGAAAGCTGAGTTTCCTTGAGAGCTGCTTGGAAGCCTGATGGTGTGTGAAGTTAGTGAGTCAAATGGAGTTGTTCTCCCACAAGAACCACTCGTCTGATCCTTCTTCAATATGCCCTTCACCAACATGCAGTGTTTCCTTGATTGAGTTAGCTGTCACACCAATATTTGCGTCTAGAGCCTTTGCATTGAGGGCTATCTGAAACGACTGTGGCGCTGAAGTTGCCTGTGAATGTGGAGTTGGTGGCATGTGAAACCCGCATGTGGAGCATTCGTTTGTGTGGGATGTTCACCAAGCTTCATTTCAGGCCTAGGCACTCAAAGGGCACTAAGCATAGAGTGTGAAAACTGAGTTTCCTTGAGAGCTGCTTGGAAGCCTGATGCTGTGTGAAGTTAGTGAGTCAAATGGAGTTGTTCTCCCACAAGAACCACTCGGCTGATCCTTCTTCAATATGCCCTTCACCAACATGCAGTGTTTCCTTGATTGAATTAGCTCTCACACCAATATTTGCATCTACAGCCTTTACATTGAGAGCTATCTGAAAACGGTGTGGTGCTGAAGTTGCCTGTGAATGTGGAGTTGGTGGCATGTGAAACCCGCATGTGGAGCATTCGTTTGTGTGGGATGCACACCAAGCTTCATTTCATTCCTAGGCACTCCAAGGGCACTTAGCATAGAGTGTGAAAACTGAGTTTCCTTGAGAGCTGCTTGGAAGCCTGATGCTGTGTGAAGTTAGTGAGCCAAATGGAGTTGTTCTCCCACAAGAACCACTCGGCTGATCCTTCTTCAATATGCCCTTCACCAACATGCAGTGTTTCCTTGATTGAATTAGCTCTCACACCAATATTTGCGTCTAGAGCCTTTGCATTGAGGGCTATCTGAAAACGGCTGTGGCGCTGAAGTTGCCTGTGAATGTGGAGTTGGTGGCATGTGAAACCCGCATGTGGAGCATTCGTTTGTGTGGGATGCTCTACCAGGTTCATTCCTAGATAATGCACTCAAAGGGCACTAAGCATAGAGTGTGAAAACTGAGTTTCCTTGAGAGCTGCTTGGAAGCCTGATGATGTGTGAAGTTAGTGAGCCAAATGCAGTTGTTCTCCCACAAGAACCACTCGGCTGATCCTTCTTCAATATGCCCTTCACCAACATGCAGTGTTTCCTTGATTGAATTAGCTCTCACACCAATATTTGCGTCTAGAGCCTTTGCATTGAGGGCTATCTGAAAACGGCTGTGGCGCTGAAGTTGCCTGTGAATGTGGAGTTGGTGGCATGTGAAACCCGCATGTGGAGCATTCGTTTGTGTGGGATGCTCACCAAGCTTCATTTCAGTCCTAGGCACTCAAAGGACACTAAGCATAGAGTGTGAAAACTGAGTTTCCTTGAGAGCTGCTTGGAAGCCTGATGGTGTGTGAAGTTAGTGAGCCAAATGGAGTTGTTCTCCCACAAGAACCACTCGGCTGATCTTTCTTCAATATGCCCTTCACCAACATGCAGTGTTTCCTTGATTGAATTAGCTCTCACACCAATATTTGCGTCTAGATCCTTTGCATTGAGGGCTATCTGAAAACGGCTGTGGCGCTGAAGTTGCCTGTGAATGTGGAGTTGGTGGCATGTGAAACCCGCATGTGGAGCTTTCGTTTGTGTGGGATGCAAACCAAGCTTTATTTCTAGATAATGTACAGAAAGGGCACTAAGCATAGAGCGTGAAAACTGAGTTTCCTTGAGAGCTGCTTGGAAGCCTGATGGTGTGTGAAGTTAGTGAGTCAAATGGAGTTGTTCTCCCACAAGAACCACTCTGCTGATCCTTCTTCAATATGCCCTTCACCAACATGCAGTGTTTCCTTGATTGTATTACTCTCACACCAATATTTGCATCTACAGCCTTTGCATTGAGAGCTATCTGAAAACGGCTGTGGCGCTGAAGTTGCCTGTGAATGTGGAGTTGGTGGCATGTGAAACCCGCATGTGGAGCATTCGTTTGTGTGGGATGCACACCAAGCTTCATTTCATTCCTAGGCACTTAAAGGGCACTTAGCATAGAGTGTGAAAACTGAGTTTCCTTGAGAGCTGCTTGGAAGCCTGATGGTGTGTGAAGTTAGTGAGCCAAATGGAGTTGTTCTCCCACAAGAACCACTCGGCTGATCCTTCTTCAATATGCCCTTCACCAACAGGCAGTGTTTCCTTGATTGAATTAGCTCTCACACCAATATTTGCGTCTAGAGCCTTTGCATTGAGAGCTATCTGAAAACGGCTGTGGCGCTGAAGCTGCCTGTGAATGTGGAGTTGGTGGCATGTGAAACCCGCATGTGGAGCATTCGTTTGTGTGGGATGCACACCAAGATTCATTTCATTCCTAGGCAATTAAAGGTCACTTAGCATAAAGTGTGAAACCTGAGTTTCCTTGAGAGCTGCTTGGAAGCCTGATGGTGTGTGAAGTTAGTGAGCCAAATGGAGTTGTTCTCCCACAAGAACCACTCGGCTGATCCTTCTTCAATATGCCCTTCACCAACATGCAGTATTTCCTTGATTGAATTAGCTCTCACACCAATATTTGCGTCTAGAGCCTTTGCATTGAGAGCTATCTGAAAACGGCTGTGGCGCTGAAGTTGCCTGTGAATGTGGAGTTGGTGGCATGTGAAACCCGCATGTGGAGCATTCGTTTGTGTGGGATGCACACCAAGCTTCATTTCAGTCCTAGGCACTCAACGGGCACTAAGAATAGAGTGTGAAAACCGAGTTTCCTTCAGAGCTGCTTGGAAGCCTGATGGTGTGTGAAGTTAGTGAGCCAAATGGAGTTGTCCTCCCACAAGAACCACTGGGCTGATCCTTCTTCAATATGCCCTTCACCAACATGCAGTGTTTCCTTGATTGAATTAGCTCTCACACCAATATTTGCGTCTAGAGCCTTTGCATTGAGGGCTATCTGAAAACGGCTGTGGCGCTGAAGTTGCCTGTGAATGTGGAGTTGGTGGCATGTGAAACCCGCATGTGGAGCATTCGTTTGTGTGGGATGCTCTACCAGGTTCATTCCTAGATAATGCACTCAAAGGGCACTAAGCATAGAGTGTGAAAACTGAGTTTCCTTGAGAGCTGCTTGGAAGCCTGATGGTGTGTGAAGTTAGTGAGTCAAATGGAGTTGTTCTCCCACAAGAACCACTCGGCTGATCCTTCTTCAATATGCCCTTCACCAACATGCAGTGTTTCCTTGATTGAATTAGCTCTCACACCAATATTTGCGTCTAGAGCCTTTGCATTGAGGGCTATCTGAAAACGGCTGTGGCGCTGAAGTTGCCTGTGAATGTGGAGTTGGTGGCATGTGAAACCCGCATGTGGAGCATTCGTTTGTGTGGGATGCACACCAAGCTTCATTTCAGTCCTAGGCACTCAAAGGACACTAAGCATAGAGTGTGAAAACTGAGTTTCCTTGAGAGCTGCTTGGAAACCTGATGGTGTCTGAAGTTAGTGAGCCAAATGGAGTTGTTCTCCCACAAGAACCACTCGGCTGATCTTTCTTCAATATGCCCTTCACCAACATGCAGTGTTTCCTTGATTGAATTAGCTCTCACACCAATTTTTGCGTCTAGAGCCTTTGCTTTGAGGGCTATCTGAAAACGGCTGTGGCGCTGAAGTTGCCTGTGAATGTGGAGTTGGTGGCAAGTGAAACCCGCATGTGGAGCTTTCGTTTGTGTGGGATGCAAACCAAGCTTTATTTCTAGATAATGCACTCAAAGGGCACTAAGCATAGAGCGTGAAAACTGAGTTTCCTTGAGAGCTGCTTGGAAGCCTGATGGTGTGTGAAGTTAGTGAGTCAAATGGAGTTGTTCTCCCACAAGAACCACTCTGCTGATCCTTCTTCAATATGCCCTTCACCAATATGCAGTGTTTCCTTGATTGTATTACTCTCACACCAATATTTGCATCTACAGCCTTTGCATTGAGAGCATTCTGAAAACGGCTGTGGCGCTGAAGTTGCCTGTGAATGTGGAGTTGGTGGCATGTGAAACCCGCATGTGGAGCATTCGTTTGTGTGGGATGCACACCAAGCTTCATTTCATTCCTAGGCACTTAAAGGGCACTTAGCATAGAGTGTGAAAACTGAGTTTCCTTGAGAGCTGCTTGGAAGCCTGATGGTGTGTGAAGTTAGTGAGCCAAATGGAGTTGTTCTCCCACAAGAACCACTCGGCTGATCCTTCTTCAATATGCCCTTCACCAACATGCAGTGTTTCCTTGATTGAATTAGCTCTCACACCAATATTTGCGTCTAGAGCCTTTGCATTGAGGGCTATCTGAAAACGGCTGTGGCGCTGAAGCTGCCGGTGAATGTGGAGTTGGTGGCATGTGAAACCCGCATGTGGAGCATTCGTTTGTGTGGGATGCACACCAAGATTCATTTCATTCCTAGGCACTTAAAGGTCACTTAGCATAGAGTGTGAAAACTGAGTTTCCTTGAGAGCTGCTTGGAAGCCTGATGGTGTGTGAAGTTAGTGAGCCAAATGGAATTGTTCTCCCACAAGAACCACTCGGCTGATCCTTCTTCAATATGCCCTTCACCAACATGCAGTGTTTCCTTGATTGAATTAGCTGTCACACCAATATTTGCGTCTAGAGCCTTTGCATTGAGAGCTATCTGAAAACGGCTGTGGCGCTGAAGTTGCCTGTGAATGTGGAGTTGGTGGCATGTGAAATCCGCATGTGGAGCATTCGCTTGTGTGGGATGCACACCAAGCTTCATTTCAGTCCTAGGCACTCAACGGGCACTAAGAATAGAGTGTGAAAACCGAGTTTCCTTCAGAGCTGCTTGGAAGCCTGATGGTGTGTGAAGTTAGTGAGCCAAATGGAGTTGTTCTCCCACAAGAACCACTCGGCTGATCCTTCTTCAATATGCCCTTCACCAACATGCAGTGTTTCCTTGATTGAATTAGCTCTCACACCAATATTTGCATCTACAACCTTTGCATTGAGAGCTATCTGAAAACGGCTGTGGCACTGAAGTTGCCTGTGAATGTGGAGTTGGTGGCATGTGAAACCCGCATGTGGAGCATTCGTTTGTGTGGGATGCTCTACCAGGTTCATTCCTAGATAATGCACTGAGAGAGCACAAAGCATAGAGTGTGAAAACTGAGTTTCCTTGAGAGCTGCTTGGAAGCCTGATGGTGTGTGAAGTTAGTGAGTCAAATGGAGTTGTCCTCCCACAAGAACCACTCGGCTGATCCTTCTTCAATATGCCCTTCACCAACATGCAGTGTTTCCTTGATTGAATTAGCTCTCACACCAATGTTTGCGTCTAGAGCCTTTGCATTGAGGGCTATCTGAAAACGGCTGTGGCGCTGAAGTTGCCTGTGAATGTGGAGTTGGTGGCATGTGAAACCCGCATGTGGAGCATTCGTTTGTGTGGGATGTTCACCAAGCTTAATTTCAGTCCTAGGCACTCAAAGGGCACTAATCATAGAGTGTGAAAACTGAGTTTCCTTGAGAGCTGCTTGGAAGCCTGATGCTGTGTGAAGTTAGTGAGTCAAATGGAGTTGTTCTCCCACAAGAACCACTCGGCTGATCCTTCTTCAATATGCCCTTCACCAACATGCAGTGTTTCCTTGATTGTATTAGCTCTCACACCAATATTTGCATCTACAGCCTTTGCATTGAGAGCTATCTGAAAACGGCTGTGGCGCTGAAGTTGCCTGTGAATGTGGAGTTGGTGGCATGTGAAACCCGCATGTGGAGCATTCGTTTGTGTGGGATGCACACCAAGCTTCATTTCATTCCTAGGCACTTAAAGGGCACTTAGCATAGAGTGTGAAAACTGAGTTTCCTTGAGAGCTGCTTGGAAGCCTGATGGTGTGTGAAGTTAGTGAGCCAAATGGAGTTGTTCTCCCACAAGAACCACTCGGCTGATCCTTCTTCAATATGCCCTTCACCAACATGCAGTGTTTCCTTGATTGAATTAGCTCTCACACCAATATTTGCGTCTAGAGCCTTTGCATTGAGGGCTATCTGAAAACGGCTGTGGCGCTGAAGCTGCCGGTGAATGTGGAGTTGGTGGCATGTGAAACCCGCATGTGGAGCATTCGTTTGTGTGGGATGCACACCAAGATTCATTTCATTCCTAGGCACTTAAAGGTCACTTAGCATAGAGTGTGAAAACTGAGTTTCCTTGAGAGCTGCTTGGAAGCCTGATGGTGTGTGAAGTTAGTGAGCCAAATGGAGTTGTTCTCCCACAAGAACCACTCGGCTGATCCTTCTTCAATATGCCCTTCACCAACATGTAGTGTTTCCTTGATTGAATTAGCTGTCACACCAATATTTGCGTCTAGAGCCTTTGCATTGAGAGCTATCTGAAAACGGCTGTGGCGCTGAAGTTGCCTGTGAATGTGGAGTTGGTGGCATGTGAAATCCGCATGTGGAGCATTCGCTTGTGTGGGATGCACACCAAGCTTCATTTCAGTCCTAGGCACTCAACGGGCACTAAGAATAGAGTGTGAAAACCGAGTTTCCTTCAGAGCTGCTTGGAAGCCTGATGGTGTGTGAAGTTAGTGAGCCAAATGGAGTTGTCCTCCCACAAGAACCACTCGGCTGATCCTTCTTCAATATGCCCTTCACCAACATGCAGTGTTTCCTTGATTGAATTAGCTCTCACACCAATATTTGCATCTACAACCTTTGCATTGAGAGCTATCTGAAAACGGCTGTGGCACTGAAGTTGCCTGTGAATGTGGAGTTGGTGGCTTGTGAAACCCGCATGTGGAGCATTCGTTTGTGTGGGATGCTCTACCAGGTTCATTCCTAGATAATGCACTGAGAGAGCACAAAGCATAGAGTGTGAAAACTGAGTTTCCTTGAGAGCTGCTTGGAAGCCTGATGGTGTGTGAAGTTAGTGAGTCAAATGGAGTTGTCCTCCCACAAGAACCACTCGGCTGATCCTTCTTCAATATGCCCTTCACCAACATGCAGTGTTTCCTTGATTGAATTAGCTATCACACCAATGTTTGCGTCTAGAGCCTTTGCATTGAGGGCTATCTGAAAACGGCTGTGGCGCTGAAGTTGCCTGTGAATGTGGAGTTGGTGGCATGTGAAACCCGCATGTGGAGCATTCGTTTGTGTGGGATGCACACCAAGCTTCATTTCAGTCCTAGGCACTCCAAGGGCACTTAGCATAGAGTGTGAAAACTGAGGTTACTTGAGAGCTGCTTGGAAGCCTGATGCTGAGTGAAGTTAGTGAGCCAAATGGAGTTGTTCTCCCACAAGAACCACTCGGCTGATCTTTCTTCAATATGCCCTTCACCAACATGCAGTGTTTCCTTGATTGAATTAGCTCTCACACCAATATTTGCGTCTAGAGCCTTTGCATTGAGGGCTATCTGAAAACGGCTGTGGCGCTGAAGTTGCCTGTGAATGTGGAGTTGGTGGCATGTGAAACCCGCATGTGGAGCATTCGTTTGTGTGGGATGTTCACCAAGCTTCATTTCAGGCCTAGGCACTCAAAGGGCACTAAGCATAGAGTGTGAAAACTGAGTTTCCTTGAGAGCTGCTTGGAAGCCTGATGGTGTGTGAAGTTAGTGAGCCAAATGGAGTTGTTCTCCCACAAGAACCACTCGGCTGATCCTTCTTCAATATGCCCTTCACCAACATGCAGTGTTTCCTTGATTGAATTAGCTCTCACACCAATATTTGCGTCTAGAGCCTTTGCATTGAGGGCTATCTGAAAACGGCTGTGGCGCTGCAGTTGCCTGTGAATGTGGAGTTGGTGGCATGTGAAACCCGCATGTTGAGCATTCTTTTGTGTGGGATGCTCTACCAGGTTCATTCCTAGATAATGCACTCAAAGGACACTAAGCATAGAGTGTGAAAACTGAGTTTCCTTGAGAGCTGCTTGGAAGCCTGATGGTGTGTGAAGTTAGTGAGCTAAATGGAGTTGTTCTCCCACAAGAACCACTCGGCTGATCTTTCTTCAATATGCCCTTCACCAACATGCAGTGTTTCCTTGATTGAATTAGCTCTCACACCAATATATGCGTCTAGAGCCTTTGCATTGAGGGCTATCTGAAAACGGCTGTGGTGCTGAAGTTGTCTGTGAATGTGGAGTTGGTGGCATGTGAAACCCGCATATGGAGCTTTCGTTTGTGTGGGATGCTCACCAAGCTTCATTTCAGGCCTAGGCACTCAAAGGGCACTAAGCATAGAGTGTGAAAACTGAGTTTCCTTGAGAGCTGCTTGGAAGCCTGATGGTGTGTGAAGTTAGTGAGCCAAATGGAGTTGTTCTCCCACAAGAACCACTCGGCTGATCCTTCTTCAATATGCCCTTCACCAACATGCAGTGTTTCCTTGATTGAATTAGCGGTCACACCAATATTTGCGTCTAGAGCCTTTGCATTGAGGGCTATCTGAAAATGGCTGTGGCGCTGAAGTTGCCTGTGAATGTGGAGTTGGTGGCATGTGAAACCCGCATGTGGAGCTTTCGTTTCAGTGGGATGCTCACCAAGCTTTATTTCTAGATAAAGCACTCAAAGGGCACTAAGCATAGAGCGTGAAAACTGAGTTTCCTTGAGAGCTGCTTGGAAGCCTGATGGTGTGTGAAGTTAGTGAGTCAAATGGAGTTGTTTTCCCACAAGAACCACTCTGCTGATCCTTCTTCAATATGCCCTTCACCAACATGCAGTGTTTCCTTGATTGTATTATCTCTTACACCAATATTTGCATCTACATTCTTTGCATTGAGAGCTATCTGAAAACGGCTGTGGCGCTGAAGTTGCCTGAGAATGTGGAGTTGGTGGCATGTGAAACCCGCATGTGGAGCATTCGTTTGTGTGGGATGCACACCAAGCTTCATTTCATTCCTAGGCACTTAAAGGGCACTTAGCATAGAGTGTGAAAACTGAGTTTCCTTGAGAGCTGCTTGGAAGCCTGATGGTGTGTGAAGTTAGTGAGCCAAATGGAGTTGTTCTCCCACAAGAACCACTCGGCTGATCCTTCTTCAATATGCCCTTCACCAACATGCAGTGTTTCCTTGATTGAATTAGCTGTCACACCAATATTTGCGTCTAGAGCCTTTGCATTGAGGACTATCTGAAAACGGCTGTGGCGCTGAAGCTGCCGGTGAATGTGGAGTTGGTGGCATGTGAAACCCGCATGTGGAGCATTCGTTTGTGTGGGATGCACACCAAGATTCATTTCAGTCCTAGGCACTTAAAGGTCACTTAGCATAGAGTGTGAAAACTGAGTTTCCTTGAGAGCTGCTTGGAAGCCTGATGGTGTGTGAAGTTAGTGAGCCAAATGGAGTTGTTCTCCCACAAGAACCACTCGGCTGATCCTTTTTCAATATGCCCTTCACCAACATGCAGTCTTTCCTTGATTGAATTAGCTGTCACACCAATATTTGCGTCTAGAGCCTTTGCATTGAGAGCTATCTGAAAACGGCTGTGGCGCTGAAGTTGCCTGTGAATGTGGAGTTGGTGGCATGTGAAATCCGCATGAGGAGCATTCGCTTGTGTGGGATGCACACCAAGCTTCATTTCAGTCCTAGGCACTCAACGGGCACTAAGAATAGAGTGTGAAAACCGAGTTTCCTTCAGAGCTGCTTGGAAGCCTGATGGTGTGTGAAGTTAGTGAGCCAAATGGAGTTGTCCTCCCACAAGAACCACTCGGCTGATCCTTCTTCTATATGCCCTTCACCAACATGCAGTGTTTCCTTGATTGAATTAGCTCTCACACCAATATTTGCATCTACAACCTTTGCATTGAGGGCATTCTGAAAACGGCTGTGGCGCTGAAGTTGCCTGTGAATGTGGAGTTGGTGGCATGTGAAACCCGCCTGTGGAGCATTCGTTTGTGTGGGATGCTCACCAAGCTTCATTTCAGTCCTAGGCACTCAAAGGACACTAAGCATAGAGTGTGAAAACTGAGTTTCCTTGAGAGCTGCTTGGAAGCATCATGGTGTGTGAAGTTAGTGAGCCAAATGGAGTTGTCCTCCCACAAGAACCACTCGGCTGATCCTTCTTCAATATGCCCTTCACCAACATGCAGTGTTTCCTTGATTGAATTAGCTCTCACACCAATGTTTGCGTCTAGAGCCTTTGCATTGAGGGCTATCTGAAAACGGCTGTGGCGCTGAAGTTGCCTGTGAATGTGGAGTTGGTGGCATGTGAAACCCGCATGTGGAGCATTCGTTTGTGTGGGATGTTCACCAAGCTTAATTTCAGTCCTAGGCACTCAAAGGGCACTAATCATAGAGTGTGAAAACTGAGTTTCCTTGAGAGCTGCTTGGAAGCCTGATGCTGTGTGAAGTTAGTGAGTCAAATGGAGTTGTTCTCCCAGAAGAACCACTCGGCTGATCCTTCTTCAATATGCCCTTCAACAACATGCAGTGTTTCCTTGATTGTATTAGCTCTCACACCAATATTTGCATCTACAGCCTTTGCATTGAGAGCTATCTGAAAACGGCTGTGGCGCTGAAGTTGCCTGTGAATGTGGAGTTGGTGGCATGTGAAACCCGCATGTGGAGCATTCGTTTGTGTGGGATGCACACCAAGCTTCATTTCAGTCCTAGGCACTCCAAGGGCACTTAGCATAGAGTGTGAAAACTGAGTTTCCTTGAGAGCTGCTTGGAAGCCTGATGCTGAGTGAAGTTAGTGAGCCAAATGGAGTTGTTCTCCCACAAGAACCACTCGGCTGATCTTTCTTCAATATGCCCTTCACCAACATGCAGTGTTTCCTTGATTGAATTAGCTCTCACAACAATATTTGCGTCTAGAGCCTTTGCATTGAGGGCTATCTGAAAACGGCTGTGGCGCTGAAGTTGCCAGTGAATGTGGAGTTGGTGGCATGTGAAACCCGCATGTGGAGCATTCGTTTGTGTGGGATGTTCACCAAGCTTAATTTCAGGCCTAGGCACTCAAAGGGCACTTAGCATAGAGTGTGAAAACCGAGTTTCCTTGAGAGCTGCTTGGAAGCCTGATGGTGTGTGAAGTTAGTGAGTCAAATGGAGTTGTTCTCCCACAAGAACCACTCGGCTGATCCTTCTTCAATATGCCCTTCACCAACATGCAGTGTTTCCTTGATTGTATTAGCTCTCACACCAATATTTGCATCTACAGCCTTTGCATTGAGAGCTATCTGAAAACGGCTGTGGCGCTGAAGTTGCCTGTGAATGTGGAGTTGGTGGCATGTGAAACCCGCATGTGGAGCATTCGTTTGTGTGGGATGCACACCAAGCTTCATTTCTGTCCTAGGCACTCCAAGGGCACTTAGGATAGAGTGTGAAAACTGAGGTTACTTGAGAGCTGCTTGGAAGCCTGATGCTGAGTGAAGTTAGTGAGCCAAATGGAGTTGTTCTCCCACAAGAACCACTCGGCTGATCCTTCTTCAATATGCCCTTCACCAACATGCAGTGTTTCCTTGATTGAATTAGCTCTCACAACAATATTTGCGTCTAGAGCCTTTGCATTGAGGGCTATCTGAAAACGGCTGTGGCGCTGAAGTTGCCAGTGAATGTGGAGTTGGTGGCATGTGAAACCCGCATGTGGAGCATTCGTTTGTGTGGGATGCTCTACCAGGTTCATTCCTAGATAATGCACTCAAAGGGCACTAAGCATAGAGTGTGAAAACTGAGTTTCCTTGAGAGCTGCTTGGAAGCCTGATGCTGTGTGAAGTTAGTGAGCCAAATGGAGTTGTTCTCCCACAAGAACCACTCGGCTGATCCTTCTTCAATATGCCCTTCACCAACATGCAGTGTTTCCTTGGCTGATTTAGCTCTCACAGCAATATTTGTGTCTAGAGCCTTTGCATTGAGGGCTATCTGAAAACGGCTGTGGCGCTGCGGTTGACCGAGAATGTGGAGTTGGTGGCATGTGAAACCCGCATGTGGAGCATTCGTTTGTGTGGGATGCTCTACCAGATTCATTCCTAGATAATGCACTCAAAGGGCACTAAGCATAGAGTGTGAGAACTGAGTTTCCTTGAGAGCTGCTTGGAAGCCTGATGGTGTGTGAAGTTAGTGAGACAAATGGAGTTGTTCTCCCACAAGAACCACTCGGCTGATCCTTCTTCAATATGCCCTTCACCAACATGCAGTGTTTCCTTGATTGAATTAGCTCTCACACCAATGTTTGCGTCTAGAGCCTTTGCATTGAGGGCTATCTGAAAACGGCTGTGGCGCTGAAGTTGCCTGTGAATGTGGAGTTGGTGGCATGTGAAACCCGCATGTGGAGCATTCGTTTGTGTGGGATGCACACCAAGCTTCATTTCAGTCGTAGGCACTCCAAGGGCACTTAGCATAGAGTGTGAAAACTGAGGTTACTTGAGAGCTGCTTGGAAGCCTGATGCTGAGTGAAGTTAGTGAGCCAAATGGAGTTGTTCTCCCACAAGAACCACTCGGCTGATCTTTCTTCAATATGCCCTTCACCAACATGCAGTGTTTCCTTGATTGAATTAGCTCTCACAACAATATTTGCGTCTAGAGCCTTTGCATTGAGGGCTATCTGAAAACGGCTGTGGCGCTGAAGTTGCCAGTGAATGTGGAGTTGGTGGCATGTGAAACCCGCATGTGGAGCATTCGTTTGTGTGGGATGTTCACCAAGCTTCATTTCAGGCCTAGGCACTCAAAGGGCACTAAGCATAGAGTGTGAAAACTGAGTTTCCTTGAGAGCTGCTTGGAAGCCTGATGGTGTGTGAAGTTAGTGAGCCAAATGGAGTTGTTCTCCCACAAGAACCACTCGGCTGATCCTTCTTCAATATGCCCTTCACCAACATGCAGTGTTTCCTTGATTGAATTAGCTCTCACACCAATATTTGCGTCTAGAGCCTTTGCATTGAGGGCTATCTGAAAACGGCTGTGGCGCTGCAGTTGCCTGTGAATGTGGAGTTGGTGGCATGTGAAACCCGCATGTTGAGCATTCTTTTGTGTGGGATGCTCTACCAGGTTCATTCCTAGATAATGCACTCAAAGGACACTAAGCATAGAGTGTGAAAACTGAGTTTCCTTGAGAGCTGCTTGGAAGCCTGATGGTGTGTGAAGTTAGTGAGCTAAATGGAGTTGTTCTCCCACAAGAACCACTCGGCTGATCTTTCTTCAATATGCCCTTCACCAACATGCAGTGTTTCCTTGATTGAATTAGCTCTCACACCAATATATGCGTCTAGAGCCTTTGCATTGAGGGCTATCTGAAAACGGCTGTGGTGCTGAAGTTGTCTGTGAATGTGGAGTTGGTGGCATGTGAAACCCGCATGTGGAGCTTTCGTTTGTGTGGGATGCTCACCAAGCTTCATTTCAGGCCTAGGCACTCAAAGGGCACTAAGGATAGAGTGTGAAAACTGAGTTCCTTGAGAGCTGCTTGGAAGCCTGATGGTGTGTGAAGTTAGTGAGCCAAATGGAGTTGTTCTCCCACAAGAACCACTCGGCTAATCTTTCTTCAATATGCCCTTCACCAACATGCAGTGTTTCCTTGATTGAATTAGCTCTCACAGAAATATTTGCGTCTAGAGGCTTTGCATTGAGGGCTATCTGAAAATGGCTGTGGCGCTGAAGTTGCCTGTGAATGTGGAGTTGGTGGCATGTGAAACCCGCATGTGGAGCATTCGTTTGTGTGGGATGTTCACCAAGCTTCATTTCAGTCCTAGGCACTCAAAGGGCACTAATCATAGAGTGTGAAAACTGAGTTTCCTTGAGAGCTGCTTGGAAGCCTGATGCTGTGTGAAGTTATTGAGTCAAATGGAGTTGTTCTCCCAGAAGAACCACTCGGCTGATCCTTCTTCAATATGCCCTTCACCAACATGCAGTGTTTCCTTGATTGTATTAGCTCTCACACCAATATTTGCATCTACAGCCTTTGCATTGAGAGCTATCTGAAAACGGCTGTGGCGCTGAAGTTGCCTGTGAATGTGGAGTTGGTGGCATGTGAAACCCGCATGTGGAGCATTCGTTTGTGTGGGATGCACACCAAGCTTCATTTCAGTCCTAGGCACTCCAAGGGCACTTAGCATAGAGTGTGAAAACTGAGGTTACTTGAGAGCTGCTTGGAAGCCTGATGCTGAGTGAAGTTAGTGAGCCAAATGGAGTTGTTCTCCCACAAGAACCACTCGGCTGATCTTTCTTCAATATGCCCTTCACCAACATGCAGTGTTTCCTTGATTGAATTAGCTCTCACAACAATATTTGCGTCTAGAGCCTTTGCATTGAGGGCTATCTGAAAACGGCTGTGGCGCTGAAGTTGCCAGTGAATGTGGAGTTGGTGGCATGTGAAACCCGCATGTGGAGCATTCGTTTGTGTGGGATGTTCACCAAGCTTAATTTCAGGCCTAGGCACTCAAAGGGCACTAAGCATAGAGTGTGAAAACCGAGTTTCCTTGAGAGCTGCTTGGAAGCCTGATGCTGTGTGAAGTTAGTGAGTCAAATGGAGTTGTTCTCCCACAAGAACCACTCGGCTGATCCTTCTTCAATATGCCCTTCACCAACATGCAGTGTTTCCTTGATTGTATTAGCTCTCACACCAATATTTGCATCTACAGCCTTTGCATTGAGAGCTATCTGAAAACGGCTGTGGCGCTGAAGTTGCCTGTGAATGTGGAGTTGGTGGCATGTGAAACCCGCATGTGGAGCATTCGTTTGTGTGGGATGCACACCAAGCTTCATTTCTGTCCTAGGCACTCCAAGGGCACTTAGGATAGAGTGTGAAAACTGAGGTTACTTGAGAGCTGCTTGGAAGCCTGATGCTGAGTGAAGTTAGTGAGCCAAATGGAGTTGTTCTCCCACAAGAACCACTCGGCTGATCCTTCTTCAATATGCCCTTCACCAACATGCAGTGTTTCCTTGATTGAATTAGCTCTCACAACAATATTTGCGTCTAGAGCCTTTGCATTGAGGGCTATCTGAAAACGGCTGTGGCGCTGAAGTTGCCAGTGAATGGGGAGTTGGTGGCATGTGAAACCCGCATGTGGAGCATTCGTTTGTGTGGGATGCTCTACCAGGTTCATTCCTAGATAATGCACTCAAAGGGCACTAAGCATAGAGTGTGAAAACTGAGTTTCCTTGAGAGCTGCTTGGAAGCCTGATGCTGTGTGAAGTTAGTGAGCCAAATGGAGTTGTTCTCCCACAAGAACCACTCGGCTGATCCTTCTTCAATATGCCCTTCACCAACATGCAGTGTTTCCTTGGCTGATTTAGCTCTCACAGCAATATTTGCGTCTAGAGCCTTTGCATTGATTGCTATCTGAAAACGGCTGTGGCGCTGCGGTTGACCGAGAATGTGGAGTTGGTGGCATGTGAAACCCGCATGTGGAGCATTCGTTTGTGTGGGATGCTCTACCAGGTTCATTCCTACATAATGCACTCCAAGGGCACTTAGCATAGAGTGTGAAAACTGAGTTTCCTTGAGAGCTGCTTGGAAGCCTGATGGTGTGTGAAGTTAGTGAGCCAAATGCAGTTGTTCTCCCACAAAAACCACTCGGCTGATCCTTCTTCAATATGCCCTTCACCAACATGCAGTGTTTCCTTGATTGTATTAGCTCTCACACCAATATTTGCATCTACATCCTTTGAATTGAGAGCTATCTGAAAACGGCTGTGGCGCTGAAGTTGCCTGAGAATGTGGAGTTGGTGGCATGTGAAACCCGCATGTGGAGCATTCGTTTGTGTGGGATGCACACCAAGCTTCATTTCATTCCTAGGCACTTAAAGGGCACTAAGCATAGAGTGTGAAAACTGAGTTTAATTGAGAGCTGCTTGGAAGCCTGATGGTGTGTGAAGTTAGTGAGCCAAATGGAGTTGTTCTCCCACAAGAACCACTCGGCTGATCCTTCTTCAATATGCCCTTCACCAACATGCAGTGTTTCCTTGATTGAATTAGCTGTCACACCAATATTTGCGTCTAGAGCCTTTGCATTGAGGACTATCTGAAAACGGTTGTGGCGCTGAATTTGCCTGTGAATGTGAGTTGGTGGCATGTGAAACCCGCATGTGGAGCATTCGTTTGTGTGAGATGCTCACCAAGCTTCATTTCAGTCCTAGGCACTCAAAGGGCACTAATCATAGAGTGTGAAAACTGAGTTTCCTTGAGAGCTGCTTGGAAGCCTGATGGTGTGTGAAGTTAGTGAGCCAAATGGAGTTGTTCTCCCACAAGAACCACTCGGCTGATCCTTCTTCAATATGCCCTTCACCAACATGCAGTGTTTCCTTGATTGAATTAGCTCTCACACCAATTTTCGCGTCTAGAGCCTTTGCTTTGAGGGCTATCTGAAAACGGCTGTGGCGCTGAAGATGCCTGTGAATGTGGAGTTGGTGGCATGTGAAATCCGCATGTGGAGCATTCGTTTGTGTGGGATGCACACCAAGCTTCATTTCACTCCTAGGCACTCAAAGGGCACTAAGCATGGAGTGTGAAAACCGAGTTTCCTTGAGAGCTGCTTGGAAGCCTGATGGTGTGTGAAGTTAGTGAGTCAAATGGAGGTGTTCTCCCACAAGAACCACTCGGCTGATCCTTCTTCAATATGCCCTTCACCAACATGCAGTGTTTCCTTGATTGAATTAGCTCTCACACCAATATTTGCATCTACAGCCTTTGCATTGAGAGCTATCTGAAAACGGCTGTGGCGCTGAAGTTGCCTGTGAATGTGGAGTTGGTGGCATGTGAAACCCGCATGTGGAGCATTCGTTTGTGTGGGATGCACACCAAGCTTCATTTCAGTCCTAGGCACTCCAAGGGCACTTAGCATAGAGTGTGAAAACTGAGGTTACTTGAGAGCTGCTTGGAAGCCTGATGCTGAGTGAAGTTAGTGAGCCAAATGGAGTTGTTCTCCCACAAGAACCACTCGGCTGATCCTTCTTCAATATGCCCTTCACCAACATGCAGTGTTTCCTTGATTGAATTAGCTCTCACAACAATATTTGCGTCTAGAGCCTTTGCATTGAGGGCTATCTGAAAACGGCTGTGGCGCTGAAGTTGCCAGTGAATGGGGAGTTGGTGGCATGTGAAACCCGCATGTGGAGCATTCGTTTGTGTGGGATGCTCTATCAGGTTCATTCCTAGATAATGCACTCAAAGGGCAGTAAGCATAGAGTGTGAAAACTGAGTTTCCTTGAGAGCTGCTTGGAAGCCTGATGCTGTGTGAAGTTAGTGAGCCTAATGGAGTTGTTCTCCCACAAGAACCACTCGGCTGATCCTTCTTCAATATGCCCTTCACCAACATGCAGTGTTTCCTTGGCTGATTTAGCTCTCACAGCAATATTTGCGTCTAGAGCCTTTGCATTGAGGGCTATCTGAAAACGGCTGTGGCGCTGCGGTTGACCAAGAATGTGGAGTTGGTGGCATGTGAAACCCGCATGTGGAGCATTCGTTTGTGTGGGATGCTCTACCAGATTCATTCCTAGATAATGCACTCAAAGGGCACTAAGCATAGAGTGTGAGAACTGAGTTTCCTTGAGAGCTGCTTGGAAGCCTGATGGTGTGTGAAGTTAGTGAGCCAAATGGAGTTGTTCTCCCACAAGAACCACTCGGCTGATCCTTCTTCAATATGCCCTTCACCAACATGCAGTGTTTCCTTGGCTGATTTAGCTCTCACAGCAATATTTGCGTCTAGAGCCTTTGCATTGAGGGCTATCTGAAAACGGCTGTGGCGCTGCGGTTGACCGAGAATGTGGAGTTGGTGGGATGTGAAACCCGCATGTGGAGCATTCGTTTGTGTGGGATGCTCTACCAGATTCATTCCTAGATAATGCACTCAAAGGGCACTAAGCATAGAGTGTGAGAACTGAGTTTCCTTGAGAGCTGCTTGGAAGCCTGATGGTGTGTGAAGTTAGTGAGCCAAATGGAGTTGTTCTCCCACAAGAACCACTCGGCTGATCCTTCTTCAATATGCCCTTCACCAACATGCAGTGTTTCCTTGATTGTATTAGCTCTCACACCAATATTTGCATCTACATCCTTTGCATTGAGAGCTATCTGAAAACGGCTGTGGCGCTGAAGCTGCCGGAGAATGTGGAGTTGGTGGCATGTGAAACCCGCATGTGGAGCATTGGTTTGTGTGGGATGCACACCAAGCTTCATTTCATTCCTAGGCACTTAAAGGGCACTAAGCATAGAGTGTGAAAACTGAGTTTAATTGAGAGCTGCTTGGAAGCCTGATGGTGTGTGAAGTTAGTGAGCCAAATGGAGTTGTTCTCCCTCAAGAACCACTCGGCTGATCCTTCTTCAATATGCCCTTCACCAACATGCAGTGTTTCCTTGATTGAATTAGCTGTCACACCAATATTTGCGTCTAGAGCCTTTGCATTGAGGACTATCTGAAAACGGCTGTGGCGCTGAATTTGCCTGTGAATGTGAGTTGGTGGCATGTGAAACCCGCATGTGGAGCATTCGTTTGTGTGAGATGCTCACCAAGCTTCATTTCAGTCCTAGGCACTCAAAGGGCACTAAGCATGGAGTGTGAAAACCGAGTTTCCTTGAGAGCTGCATGGAAGCCTGATGGTGTGTGAAGTTAGTGAGCCAAATGGAGTTGTTCTCCCACAAGAACCACTCGGCTGATCTTTCTTCAATATGCCCTTCACCAACATGCAGTGTTTCCTTGATTGAATTAGCTCTCACACCAATGTTTGCGTCTAGAGCCTTTGCATTGAGGGCTATCTGAAAACGGCTGTGGCGCTGAAGTTGCCTGTGAATGTGGAGTTGGTGGCATGTGAAACCCGCATGTGGAGCATTCGTTTGTGTGGGATGTTCACCAAGCTTAATTTCAGTCCTAGGCACTCAAAGGGCACTTAGCATAGAGTGTGAAAACTGAGTTTCCTTGAGAGCTGCTTGGAAGCCTGATGGTGTGTGAAGTTAGTGAGTCAAATGGAGTTGTTCTCCCACAAGAACCACTCGGCTGATCCTTCTTCAATATGCCCTTCACCAACATGCAGTGTTTCCTTGATTGAATTAGCTCTCACACCAATATTTGCATCTACAGCCTTTGCATTGAGAGCTAACTGAAAACGGCTGTGGCGCTGAAGTTGCCTGTGAATGTGGAGTTGGTGGCATGTGAAACCCGCATGTGGAGCATTCGTTTGTGTGGGATGCACACCAAGCTTCATTTCAGTCCTAGGCACTCCAAGGGCACTTAGCATAGAGTGTCAAAACTGAGGTTACTTGAGAGCTGCTTGGAAGCCTGATGCTGAGTGAAGTTAGTGAGCCAAATGGAGTTGTAGTCCCACAAGAACCACTCGGCTGATCCTTCTTCAATATGCCCTTCACCAACATGCAGTGTTTCCTTGATTGAATTAGCTCTCACACCAATATTTGCGTCTAGAGCCTTTGCATTGAGGGCTATCTGAAAACGGCTGTGGCGCTTAAGTTGCCAGTGAATGGGGAGTTGGTGGCATGTGAAACCCGCATGTGGAGCATTCGTTTGTGTGGGATGCTCTACCAGGTTCATTCCTAGATAATGCACTCAAAGGGCACTAAGCATAGAGTGTGAAAACTGAGTTTCCTTGAGAGCTGCTTGGAAGCCTGATGCTGTGTGAAGTTAGTGAGCCAAATGGAGTTGTTCTCCCACAAGAACCACTCGGCTGATCCTTCTTCAATATGCCCTTCACCAACATGCAGTGTTTCCTTTGCTGATTTAGCTCTCACAGCAATATTTGCGTCGAGAGCCTTTGCATTGAGGGCTATCTGAAAACGGCTGTGGCGCTGCGGTTGACCGAGAATGTGGAGTTGGTGGCATGTGAAACCCGCATGTGGAGCATTCGTTTGTGTGGGATGCTCTACCAGATTCATTCCTAGATAATGCACTCAAAGGGCACTAAGCATAGAGTGTGAGAACTGAGTTTCCTTGAGAGCTGCTTGGAAGCCTGATGGTGTGTGAAGTTAGTGAGCCAAATGGAGTTGTTCTCCCACAAGAACCACTCGGCTGATCCTTCTTCAATATGCCCTTCACCAACATGCAGTGTTTCCTTGGCTGATTTAGCTCTCACAGCAATATTTGCGTCTAGAGCCTTTGCATTGAGGGCTATCTGAAAACGGCTGTGGCGCTGCGGTTGACCGAGAATGTGGAGTTGGTGGGATGTGAAACCCGCATGTGGAGCATTCGTTTGTGTGGGATGCTCTATCAGGTTCATTCCTAGATAATGCACTCAAAGCCACTAAGCATAGAGTGTGAGAACTGAGTTTCCTTGAGAGCTGCTTGGAAGCCTGATGGTGTGTGAAGTTAGTGAGCCAAATGGAGTTGTTCTCCCACAAGAACCACTCGGCTGATCCTTCTTCAATATGCCCTTCACCAACATGCAGTGTTTCCTTGATTGAATTAGCTCTCACACCAATATTTGCGTCTAGAGCCTTTGCATTGAGGGCTATCTGAAAACGGCTGTGGCGCTGAAGTTGCCTGTGAATGTGGAGTTGGTGGCATGTGAAACCCGCATGTGGAGCATTCGTTTGTGTGGGATGCTCTACCAGGTTCATTCCTACATAATGCACTCCAAGGGCACTTACCATAGAGTGTGAAAACTGAGTTTCCTTGAGAGCTGCTTGGAAGCCTGATGGTGTGTGAAGTTAGTGAGCCAAATGCAGTTGTTCTCCCACAAAAACCACTCGGCTGATCCTTCTTCAATATGCCCTTCACCAACATGCAGTGTTTCCTTGATTGCATTAGCTCTCACACCAATATTTGCATCTACATCCTTTGCATTGAGGGCTATCTGAAAACGGCTGTGGCGCTGAAGTTGCCTGAGAATGTGGAGTTGGTGGCATGTGAAACCCGCATGTGGAGCATTCGTTTGTGTGGGATGCACACCAAGCTTCATTTCATTCCTAGGCACTTAAAGGGCACTAAGCATAGAGTGTGAAAACTGAGTTTAATTGAGAGCTGCTTGGAAGCCTGATGGTGTGTGAAGTTAGTGAGCCAAATGGAGTTGTTCTCCCACAAGAACCACTCGGCTGATCCTTCTTCAATATGCCCTTCACCAACATGCAGTGTTTCCTTGATTGAATTAGCTGTCACACCAATATTTGCGTCTAGAGCCTTTGCATTGAGGACTATCTGAAAACGGCTGTGGCGCTGAATTTGCCTGTGAATGTGAGTTGGTGGCATGTGAAACCCGCATGTGGAGCATTCGTTTGTGTGAGATGCTCACCAAGCTTCATTTCAGTCCTAGGCACTCAAAGGGCACTAATCATAGAGAGTGAAAACTGAGTTTCCTTGAGAGCTGCTTGGAAGCCTGATGGTGTGTGAAGTTAGTGAGCCAAATGGAGTTGTTCTCCCACAAGAACCACTCGGCTGATCCTTCTTCAATATGCCCTTCACCAACATGCAGTGTTTCCTTGATTGAATTAGCTCTCACACCAATATTCGTGTCTAGAGCCTTTGCTTTGAGGGCTATCTGAAAACGGCTGTGGCGCTGAAGATGCCTGTGAATGTGGAGTTGGTGGCATGTGAAATCCGCATGTGGAGCATTCGTTTGTGTGGGATGCACACCAAGCTTCATTTCAGGCCTAGGCACTCAAAGGGCACTAAGCATGGAGTGTGAAAACCGAGTTTCCTTGAGAGCTGCATGGAAGCCTGATGGTGGGTGAAGTTAGTGAGTCAAATGGAGTTGTCCTCCCACAAGAACCACTCGGCTGATCCTTCTTCAATATGCCCTTCACCAACATGCAGTGTTTCCTTGATTGAATTAGCTCTCACACCAATGTTTGCGTCTAGAGCCTTTGCATTGAGGGCTATCTGAAAACGGCTGTGGCGCTGAAGTTGCCTGTGAATGTGGAGTTGGTGGCATGTGAAACCCGCATGTGGAGCATTCGTTTGTGTGGGATGTTCACCAAGCTTAATTTCAGTCCTAGGCACTCAAAGGGCACTAATCATAGAGTGTGAAAACTGAGTTTCCTTGAGAGCTGCTTGGAAGCCTGATGGTGTGTGAAGTTAGTGAGCCAAATGGAGTTGTTCTCCCAGAAGAACCACTCGGCTGATCCTTCTTCAATATGCCCTTCACCAACATGCAGTGTTTCCTTGATTGTATTAGCTCTCACACCAATATTTGCATCTACAGCCTTTGCATTGAGAGCTATCTGAAAACGGCTGTGGCGCTGAAGTTGCCTGTGAATGTGGAGTTGGTGGCATGTGAAACCCGCATGTGGAGCATTCGTTTGTGTGGGATGCACACCAAGCTTCATTTCAGTCGTAGGCACTCCAAGGGCACTTAGCATAGAGTGTGAAAACTGAGGTTACTTGAGAGCTGCTTGGAAGCCTGATGCTGAGTGAAGTTAGTGAGCCAAATGGAGTTGTTCTCCCACAAGAACCACTCGGCTGATCTTTCTTCAATATGCCCTTCACCAACATGCAGTGTTTCCTTGATTGAATTAGCTCTCACAACAATATTTGCGTCTAGAGCCTTTGCATTGAGGGCTATCTAAAAACGGCTGTGGCGCTGAAGTTGCCTGTGAATGTGGAGTTGGTGGCATGTGAAACCCGCATGTGGAGCATTCGTTTGTGTGGGATGTTCACCAAGCTTCATTTCAGGCCTAGGCACTCCAAGGGCACTAAGCATAGAGTGTGAAAACTGAGTTTCCTTGAGAGCTGCTTGGAAGCCTGATGGTGTGTGAAGTTAGTGAGCCAAATGGAGTTGTTCTCCCACAAGAACCACTCGGCTGATCCTTCTTCAATATGCCCTTCACCAACATGCAGTGTTTCCTTGATTGAATTAGCTCTCACACCAATATTTGCGTCTAGAGCCTTTGCATTGAGGGCTATCTGAAAACGGCTGTGGCGCTGCAGTTGCCTGTGAATGTGGAGTTGGTGGCATGTGAAACCCGCATGTTGAGCATTCTTTTGTGTGGGATGCTCTACCAGGTTCATTCCTAGATAATGCACTCAAAGGACACTAAGCATAGAGTGTGAAAACTGAGTTTCCTTGAGAGCTGCTTGGAAGCCTGATGGTGTGTGAAGTTAGTGAGCTAAATGGAGTTGTTCTCCCACAAGAACCACTCGGCTGATCTTTCTTCAATATGCCCTTCACCAAGATGCAGTGTTTCCTTGATTGAATTAGCTCTCACACCAATATATGCGTCTAGAGCCTTTGCATTGAGGGCTATCTGAAAACGGCTGTGGTGCTTAAGTTGTCTGTGAATGTGGAGTTGGTGGCATGTGAAACCCGCATATGGAGCTTTCGTTTGTGTGGGATGCTCACCAAGCTTCATTTCAGGCCTAGGCACTCAAAGGGCACTAAGGATAGAGTGTGAAAACTGAGTTCCTTGAGAGCTGCTTGGAAGCCTGATGGTGTGTGAAGTTAGTGAGCCAAATGGAGTTGTTCTCCCACAAGAACCACTCGGGTAATCTTTCTTCAATATGCCCTTCACCAACATGCAGTGTTTCCTTGATTGTGAAATTAGCTCTCACAGCAATATTTGCGTCTAGAGGCTTTGCATTGAGGGCTATCTGAAAATGGCTGTGGCGCTGAAGTTGCCAGTGAATGTGGAGTTGGTGGCATGTGAAACCCGCATGTGGAGCTTTCGTTTCGGTGGGATGCTCACCAAGCTTTATTTCTAGATAATGCACTCAAAGGGCACTAAGCATAGAGCGTGAAAACTGAGTTTCCTTGAGAGCTGCTTGGAAGCCTGATGGTGTGTGAAGTTAGTGAGTCAAATGGAGTTGTTTTCCCACAAGAACCACTCTGCTGATCCTTCTTCAATATGCCCTTCACCAACATGCAGTGTTTCCTTGATTGTATTATCTCTTATACCAATATTTGCATCTACATTCTTTGCATTGAGAAGCTATCTGAAAACGGCTGTGGCGCTGAAGCTGCCGGTGAATGTGGAGTTGGTGGCATGTGAAACCCGCATGTGGAGCATTCGTTTGTGTGGGATGCACACCAAGATTCATTTCATTCCTAGGCACTTAAAGGTCACTTAGCATAGAGTGTGAAAACTGAGTTTCCTTGAGAGCTGCTTGGAAGCCTGATGGTGTGTGAAGTTAGTGAGCCAAATGGAGTTGTTCTCCCACAAGAACCACTCGGCTGATCCTTCTTCAATATGCCCTTCACCAACATGCAGTGTTTCCTTGATTGAATTAGCTGTCACACCAATATTTGCGTCTAGAGCCTTTGCATTGAGAGCTGTCTGAAAACGGCTGTGGCGCTGAAGTTGCCTGTGAATGTGGAGTTGGTGGCATGTGAAATCCGCATGTGGAGCATTCGCTTGTGTGGGATGCACACCAAGCTTCATTTCAGTCCTAGGCACTCAAAGGGCACTAAGAATAGAGTGTGAAAACCGAGTTTCCTTGAGAGCTGCTTGGAAGCCTGATGGTGTGTGAAGTTAGTGAGCCAAATGGAGTTGTCCTCCCACAAGAACCACTCGGCTGATCCTTCTTCAATATGCCCTTCACCAACATGCAGTGTTTCCTTGATTGAATTAGCTCTCACACCAATATTTGCATCTACAACCTTTGCATTGAGAGCTATCTGAAAACGGCTGTGGCACTGAAGTTGCCTGTGAATGTGGAGTTGGTGGCATGTGAAACCCGCATGTGGAGCATTCGTTTGTGTGGGATGCTCTACCAGGTTCATTCCTAGATAATGCACTGAGAGAGCACAAAGCATAGAGTGTGAAAACTGAGTTTCCTTGAGAGCTGCTTGGAAGCCTGATGGTGTGTGAAGTTAGTGAGTCAAATGGAGTTGTCCTCCCACAAGAACCACTCGGCTGATCCTTCTTCAATATGCCCTTCACCAACATGCAGTGTTTCCTTGATTGAATTAGCTCTCACACCAATGTTTGCGTCTAGAGCCTTTACATTGAGGGCTATCTGAAAACGGCTGTGGCGCTGAAGTTGCCTGTGAATGTGGAGTTGGTGGCATGTGAAACCCGCATGTGGAGCATTCGTTTGTGTGGGATGCAAACCAAGCTTAATTTCAGTCCTAGGCACTCAAAGGGCACTAATCATAGAGTGTGAAAACTGAGTTTCCTTGAGAGCTGCTTGGAAGCCTGATGCTGTGTGAAGTTAGTGAGTCAAATGGAGTTGTTCTCCCAGAAGAACCACTCGGCTGATCCTTCTTCAATATGCCCTTCACCAACATGCAGTGTTTCCTTGATTGTATTAGCTCTCACACCAATATTTGCATCTACAGCCTTTGCATTGAGAGCTATCTGAAAACGGCTGTGGCGCTGAAGTTGCCTGTGAATGTGGAGTTGGTGGCATGTGAAACCCGCATGTGGAGCATTCGTTTGTGTGGGATGCACACCAAGCTTCATTTCAGTCCTAGGCACTCCAAGGGCACTTAGCATAGAGTGTGAAAACTGAGGTTACTTGAGAGCTGCTTGGAAGCCTGATGCTGAGTGAAGTTAGTGAGCCAAATGGAGTTGTTCTCCCACAAGAACCACTCGGCTGATCTTTCTTCAATATGCCCTTCACCAACATGCAGTGTTTCCTTGATTGAATTAGCTCTCACACCAATATTTGCGTCTAGAGCCTTTGCATTGAGGGCTATCTGAAAACGGCTGTGGCGCTGAAGTTGCCAGTGAATGTGGAGTTGGTGGCATGTGAAACCCGCATGTGGAGCATTCGTTTGTGTGGGATGTTCACCAAGCTTCATTTCAGGCCTAGGCACTCAAAGGGCACTAAGCATAGAGTGTGAAAACTGAGTTTCCTTGAGAGCTACTTGGAAGCCTGATGGTGTGTGAAGTTAGTGAGCCAAATGGAGTTGTTCTCCCACAAGAACCACTCGGCTGATCCTTCTTCAATATGCCCTTCACCAACATGCAGGTGTTTCCTTGATTGAATTAGCTCTCACACCAATATTTGCGTCTAGAGCCTTTGCATTGAGGGCTATCTGAAAACGGCTGTGGCGCTGAAGTTGCCTGTGAATGTGGAGTTGGTGGCATGTGAAACCCGCATGTTGAGCATTCTTTTGTGTGGGATGCTCTACCAGGTTCATTCCTAGATAATGCACTCAAAGGACACTAAGCATAGAGTGTGAAAACTGAGTTTCCTTGAGAGCTGCTTGGAAGCCTGATGGTGTGTGAAGTTAGTGAGCTAAATGGAGTTGTTCTCCCACAAGAACCACTCGGCTGATCTTTCTTCAATATGCCCTTCACCAACATGCAGTGTTTCCTTGATTGAATTAGCTCTCACACCAATATATGCGTCTAGAGCCTTTGCATTGAGGGCTATCTGAAAACGGCTGTGGTGCTGAAGTTGTCTGTGAATGTGGAGTTGGTGGGATGTGAAACCCGCATATGGAGCTTTCGTTTGTGTGGGATGCTCACCAAGCTTCATTTCAGGCCTAGGCACTCAAAGGGCACTAAGGATAGAGTGAAAACTGAGTTCCTTGAGAGCTGCTTGGAAGCCTGATGGTGTGTGAAGTTAGTGAGCCAAATGGAGTTGTTCTCCCACAAGAACCACTCGGCTAATCTTTCTTCAATATGCCCTTCACCAACATGCAGTGTTTCCTTGATTGAATTAGCTCTCACAGCAATATTTGCGTCTAGAGGCTTTGCATTGAGGGCTATCTGAAAATGGCTGTGGCGCTGAAGTTGCCTGTGAATGTGGAGTTGGTGGCATGTGAAACCCGCATGTGGAGCTTTCGTTTCTGTGGGATGCTCACCAAGCTTTATTTCTAGATAATGCACTCAAAGGGCACTAAGCATAGATCGTGAAAACTGAGTTTCCTTGAGAGCTGCTTGGAAGCCTGATGGTGTGTGAAGTTAGTGAGTCAAATGGAGTTGTTTTCCCACAAGAACCACTCTGCTGATCCTTCTTCAATATGCCCTTCACCAACATGCAGTGTTTCCTTGATTGTATTATCTCTTACACCAATATTTGCATCTACATTCTTTGCATTGAGAGCTATCTGAAAACGGCTGTGGCGCTGAAGTTGCCTGAGAATGTGGAGTTGGTGGCATGTGAAACAAGCATGTGGAGCATTCGTTTGTGTGGGATGCACACCAAGCTTCATTTCATTCCTAGGCACTTAAAGGGCACTTAGCATAGAGTGTGAAAACTGAGTTTCCTTGAGAGCTGCTTGGAAGCCTGATGGTGTGTGAAGTTAGTGAGCCAAATGGAGTTGTTCTCCCACAAGAACCACTCGGCTGATCCTTCTTCAATATGCCCTTCACCAACATGCAGTGTTTCCTTGATTGAATTAGCTGTCACACCAATATTTGCGTATAGAGCCTTTGCATTGAGGACTATCTGAAAACGGCTGTGGCGCTGAAGTTGCCTGTGAATGTGAGTTGGTGGCATGTGAAACCCGCATGTGGAGCATTCGTTTGTGTGAGATGCTCACCAAGCTTCATTTCAGTCCTAGGCCCTCAAAGGGCACTAATCATAGAGTGTGAAAACTGAGTTTCCTTGAGAGCTGCTTGGAAGCCTGATGGTGTGTGAAGTTAGTGAGCCAAATGGAGTTGTTCTCCCACAAGAACCACTCGGCTGATCCTTCGTCAATATGCCCTTCACCAACATGCAGTGTTTCCTTGATTGAATTAGCTCTCACACCAATATTCGCGTCTAGAGCCTTTGCTTTGAGGGCTATCTGAAAACGGCTGTGGCGCTGAAGATGCCTGTGAATGTGGAGTTGGTGGCATGTGAAACCCGCATGTGGAGCATTCGTTTGTGTGGGATGCTGACCAAGCTTCATTTCAGTCCTAGGCACTCAAAGGGCACTAAGCATAGAGTGTTAAAACCGAGTTTCCTTCAGAGCTGCTTGGAAGCCTGATGGTGTGTGAAGTTAGTGAGCCAAATGGAGTTGTTCTCCCACAAGAACCACTCGGCTGATCTTTCTTCAATATGCCCTTCACCAACATGCAGTGTTTCCTTGATTGTATTAGCTCTCACACCAATATTTGCATCTACAGCCTTTGCATTGAGAGCTATCTGAAAACGGCTGTGGCGCTGAAGTTGCCTGTGAATGTGGAGTTGGTGGCATGTGAAACCCGCATGTGGAGCATTCGTTTGTGTGGGATGCACACCAAGCTTCATTTCTGTCCTAGGCACTCCAAGGGCACTTAGGATAGAGTGTGAAAACTGAGGTTACTTGAGAGCTGCTTGGAAGCCTGATGCTGAGTGAAGTTAGTGAGCCAAATGGAGTTGTTCTCCCACAAGAACCACTCGGCTGATCCTTCTTCAATATGCCCTTCACCAACATGCAGTGTTTCCTTGATTGAATTAGCTCTCACAACAATATTTGCGTCTAGAGCCTTTGCATTGAGGGCTATCTGAAAACGGCTGTGGCGCTGAAGTTGCCAGTGAATGTGGAGTTGGTGGCATGTGAAACCCGCATGTGGAGCATTCGTTTGTGTGGGATGCTCTACCAGGTTCATTCCTAGATAATGCACTCAAAGGGCACTAAGCATAGAGTGTGAAAACAGAGTTTCCTTGAGAGCTGCTTGGAAGCCTGATGCTGTGTGAAGTTAGTGAGCCAAATGGAGCTGTTCTCCCACAAGAACCACTCGGCTGATCCTTCTTCAATATGCCCTTCACCAACATGTAGTGTTTCCTTGGCTGATTTAGCTCTCACAGCAATATTTGCGTCTAGAGCCTTTGCATTGAGGGCTATCTGAAAACGGCTGTGGCGCTGCGGTTGACCGAGAATGTGGAGTTGGTGGGATGTGAAACCCGCATGTGGAGCATTCGTTTGTGTGGGATGCTCTACCAGATTCATTCCTAGATAATGCACTCAAAGGGCACTAAGCATAGAGTGTGAGAACTGAGTTTCCTTGAGAGCTGCTTGGAAGCCTGATGGTGTGTGAAGTTAGTGAGCCAAATGGAGTTGTTCTCCCAGAAGAACCACTCGGCTGATCCTTCTTCAATATGCCCTTCACCAACATGCAGTGTTTCCTTGATTGAATTAGCTCTCACACCAATATTTGCGTCTAGAGCCTTTGCATTGAGGGCTATCTGAAAACGGCTGTGGCGCTGAAGTTGCCTGTGAATGTGGAGTTGGTGGCATGTGAAACCCGCATGTGGAGCATTCGTTTGTGTGGGATGCTCTACCAGGTTCATTCCTACATAATGCACTCCAAGGGCACTTAGCATAGAGTGTGAAAACTGAGTTTCCTTGAGAGCTGCTTGGAAGCCTGATGGTGTGTGAAGTTAGTGAGCCAAATGCAGTTGTTCTCCCACAAAAACCACTCGGCTGATCCTTCTTCAATATGCCCTTCACCAACATGCAGTGTTTCCTTGATTGTATTAGCTCTCACACCAATATTTGCATCTACATCCTTTGCATTGAGGGCTATCTGAAAACGGCTGTGGCGCTGAAGTTGCCTGAGAATGTGGAGTTGGTGGCATGTGAAACCCGCATGTGGAGCATTCGTTTGTGTGGGATGCACACCAAGCTTCATTTCATTCCTAGGCACTTAAAGGGCACTAAGCATAGAGTGTGAAAACTGAGTTTCCTTGAGAGCTGCTTGGAAGCCTGATGGTGTGTGAAGTTAGTGAGCCAAATGGAGTTGTTCTCCCACAAGAACCACTCGGCTGATCCTTCTTCAATATGCCCTTCACCAACATGCAGTGTTTCCTTGATTGAATTAGCTGTCACACAATATTTGCGTCTAGAGCCTTTGCATTGAGGACTATCTCAAAACGGCTGTGGCGCTGAATTTGCCTGTGAATGTGAGTTGGTGGCATGTGAAACCCGCATGTGGAGCATTCGTTTGTGTGAGATGCTCACCAAGCTTCATTTCAGTCCTAGGCACTCAAAGGGCACTAATCATAGAGTGTGAAACTGAGTTTCCTTGAGAGCTGCTTGGAAGCCTGATGGTGTGTGAAGTTAGTGAGCCAAATGGAGTTGTTCTCCCACAAGAACCACTCGGCTGATCCTTCTTCAATATGCCCTTCACCAACATGCAGTGTTTCCTTGATTGAATTAGCTCTCACACCAATATTCGCGTCTAGAGCCTTTGCTTTGAGGGCTATCTGAAAACGGCTGTGGCGCTGAAGATGCCTGTGAATGTGGAGTTGGTGGCATGTGAAATCCGCATGTGGAGCATTCGTTTGTGTGGGATGCACACCAAGCTTCATTTCAGTCCTAGGCACTCAAAGGGCACTAAGCATGGAGTGTGAAAACCGAGTTTCCTTGAGAGCTGCATGGAAGCCTGATGGTGTGCGAAGTTAGTGAGCCAAATGGAGTTGTTCTTCCACAAGAACCACTCGGCTGATCTTTCTTCAATATGCCCTTCACCAACATGCAGTGTTTCCTTGATTGAATTAGCTCTCACACCAATGTTTGCGTCTAGAGCCTTTGCATTGAGGGCTATCTGAAAACGGCTGTGGCGCTGAAGTTGCCTGTGAATGTGGAGTTGGTGGCATGTGAAACCCGCATGTGGAGCATTCGTTTGTGTGGGATGCACACCAAGCTTCATTTCAGTCCTAGGTACTCCAAGGGCACTTAGCATAGAGTGTGAAAACTGAGTTTCCTTGAGAGCTGCTTGTAAGCCTGATGGTGTGTGAAGTTAGTGAGTCAAATGGAGTTGTTCTCCCACAAGAACACTCGGCTGATCCTTCTTCAATATGCCCTTCACCAACATGCAGTGTTTCCTTGATTGAATTAGCTCTCACACCAATATTTGCATCTACAGCCTTTGCATTGAGAGCTATCTGAAAACGGCTGTGGCGCTGAAGTTGCCTGTGAATGTGGAGTTGGTGGCATGTGAAACCCGCATGTGGAGCATTCGTTTGTGTGGGATGCACACCAAGCTTCATTTCAGTCCTAGGCACTCCAAGGGCACTTAGCATAGAGTGTGAAAACTGAGGTTACTTGAGAGCTGCTTGGAAGCCTGATGCTGAGTGAAGTTAGTGAGCCAAATGGAGTTGTTCTCCCACAAGAACCACTCGGCTGATCCTTCTTCAATATGCCCTTCACCAACATGCAGTGTTTCCTTGATTGAATTAGCTCTCACAACAATATTTGCGTCTAGAGCCTTTGCATTGAGGGCTATCTGAAAACGGCTGTGGCGCTGAAGTTGCCTGAGAATGTGGAGTTGGTGGCATGTGAAACCCGCATGTGGAGCATTCGTTTGTGTGGGATGCTCTACCAGGTTCATTCCTAGATAATGCACTCAAAGGGCACTAAGCATAGAGTGTGAAAACTGAGTTTCCTTGAGAGCTGCTTGGAAGCCTGATGCTGTGTGAAGTTAGTGAGCCAAATGGAGTTGTTCTCCCACAAGAACCACTCGGCTGATCCTTCTTCAATATGCCCTTCACCAACATGCAGTGTTTCCTTGGCTGATTTAGCTCTCACAGCAATATTTGCGTCTAGAGCCTTTGCATTGAGGGCTATCTGAAAACGGCTGTGGCGCTGCGGTTGACCGAGAATGTGGAGTTGGTGGGATGTGAAACCCGCTTGTGGAGCATTCGTTTGTGTGGGATGCTCTACCAGATTCATTCCTAGATAATGCACTCAAAGGGCACTAAGCATAGAGTGTGAGAACTGAGTTTCCTTGAGAGCTGCTTGGAAGCCTGATGGTGTGTGAAGTTAGTGAGCCAAATGGAGTTGTTCTCCCACAAGAACCACTCGGCTGATCCTTCTTCAATATGCCCTTCACCAACATGCAGTGTTTCCTTGGCTGATTTAGCTCTCACAGCAATATTTGCGTCTAGAGCCTTTGCATTGAGGGCTATCTGAAAACGGCTGTGGCGCTGCGGTTGACCGAGAATGTGGAGTTGGTGGGATGTGAAACCCGCATGTGGAGCATTCGTTTGTGTGGGATGCTCTACCAGATTCATTCCTAGATAATGCACTCAAAGGGCACTAAGCATAGAGTGTGAGAACTGAGTTTCCTTGAGAGCTGCTTGGAAGCCTGATGGTGTGTGAAGTTAGTGAGACAAATGGAGTTGTTCTCCCACAAGAACCACTCGGCTGATCCTTCTTCAATATGCCCTTCACCAACATGCAGTGTTTCCTTGATTGAATTAGCTCTCACACCAATATTTGCGTCTAGAGCCTTTGCATTGAGGGCTATCTGAAAACGGCTGTGGCGCTGAAGTTGCCTGTGAATGTGGAGTTGGTGGCATGTGAAACCCGCATGTGGAGCATTCGTTTGTGTGGGATGCTCTACCAGGTTCATTCCTACATAATGCACTCCAAGGGCACTTAGCATAGAGTGTGAAAACTGAGTTTCCTTGAGAGCTGCTTGGAAGCCTGATGGTGTGTGAAGTTAGTGAGCCAAATGCAGTTGTTCTCCCACAAAAACCACTCGGCTGATCCTTCTTCAATATGCCCTTCACCAACATGCAGTGTTTCCTTGATTGCATTAGCTCTCACATCAATATTTGCATCTACATCCTCTGCATTGAGAGCTATCTGAAAACGGCTGTGGCGCTGAAGTTGCCTGTGAATGTGGAGTTGGTGGCATGTGAAACCCGCATGTGGAGCATTCGTTTGTGTGGGATGCACACCAAGCTTCATTTCATTCCTAGGCACTTAAAGGGCACTAAGCATAGAGTGTGAAAACTGAGTTTAATTGAGAGCTGCTTGGAAGCCTGATGGTGTGTGAAGTTAGTGAGCCAAATGGAGTTGTTCTCCCACAAGAACCACTCGGCTGATCCTTCTTCAATATGCCCTTCACCAACATGCAGTGTTTCCTTGATTGAATTAGCTGTCACACCAATATTTGCGTCTAGAGCCTTTGCATTGAGGACTATCTGAAAACGGCTGTGGCGCTGAATTTGCCTGTGAATGTGAGTTGGTGGCATGTGAAACCCGCATGTGGAGCATTCGTTTGTGTGAGATGCTCACCAAGCTTCATTTCAGTCCTAGGCACTCAAAGGGCACTAATCATAGAGTGTGAAAACTGAGTTTCCTTGAGAGCTGCTTGGAAACCTGATGCTGTGTGAAGTTAGTGAGCCAAATGGAGCTGTTCTCCCACAAGAACCACTCGGCTGATCTTTCTTCAATATGCCCTTCACCAACATGCAGTGTTTCCTTGATTGAATTAGCTCTCACACCAATATTTGCGTCTAGATCCTTTGCATTGAGGGCTATCTGAAAACGGCTGTGGCGCTGAAGTTGCCTGTGAATGTGGAGTTGGTGGCATGTGAAACCCGCATGTGGAGCTTTCGTTTGTGTGGGATGCAAACCAAGCTTTATTTCTAGATAATGCACTCAAAGGGCACTAAGCATAGAGCGTGAAAACTGAGTTTCCTTGAGAGCTGCTTGGAAGCCTGATGGTGTGTGAAGTTAGTGAGTCAAATGGAGTTGTTCTCCCACAAGAACCACTATGCTGATCTTTCTTCAATATGCCCTTCACCAACATGCAGTGTTTCCTTGATTGTATTACTCTCACACCAATATTTGCATCTACAGCCTTTGCATTGAGAGCTATCTGAAAACGGCTGTGGCGCTGAAGTTGCCTGTGAATGTGGAGTTGGTGGCATGTGAAACCCGCATGTGGAGCATTCGTTTGTGTGGGATGCACACCAAGCTTCATTTCATTTATAGGCACTTAAAGGGCACTTAGCATAGAGTGTGAAAACTGAGGTTCCTTGAGAGCTGCTTGGAAGCCTGATGGTGTGTGAAGTTAGTGAGCCAAATGGAGTTGTTCTCCCACAAGAACCACTCGGCTGATCCTTCTTCAATATGCCCTTCACCAACATGCAGTGTTTCCTTGATTGAATTAGCTCTCACACCAATATTTGCGTCTAGAGCCTTTGCATTGAGGGCTATCTGAAAACGGCTGTGGCGCTGAAGCTGCCGGTGAATGTGGAGTTGGTGGCATGTGAAACCCGCATGTGGAGCATTCGTTTGTGTGGGATGCACACCAAGATTCATTTCATTCCTAGGCACTTAAAGGTCACTTAGCATAGAGTGTGAAAACTGAGTTTCCTTGAGAGCTGCTTGGAAGCCTGATGGTGTGTGAAGTTAGTGAGCCAAATGGAGTTGTTCTCCCACAAGAACCACTCGGCTGATCCTTCTTCAATATGCCCTTCACCAACATGCAGTGTTTCCTTGATTGAATTAGCTGTCACACCAATATTTGCGTCTAGAGCCTTTGCATTGAGAGCTATCTGAAAACGGCTGTGGCGCTGAAGTTGCCTGTGAATGTGGAGTTGGTGGCATGTGAAATCCGCATGTGGAGCATTCGCTTGTGTGGGATGCACACCAAGCTTCATTTCAGTCCTAGGCACTCAACGGGCACTAAGAATAGAGTGTGAAAACCGAGTTTCCTTCAGAGCTGCTTGGAAGCCTGATGGTGTGTGAAGTTAGTGAGCCAAATGGAGTTGTCCTCCCACAAGAACCACTCGGCTGATCCTTCTTCAATATGCCCTTCACCAACATGCAGTGTTTCCTTGATTGAATTAGCTCTCACACCAATGTTTGCGTCTAGAGCCTTTGCATTGAGGGCTATCTGAAAACGGCTGTGGCGCTGAAGTTGCCTGTGAATGTGGAGTTGGTGGCATGTGAAACCCGCATGTGGAGCATTCGTTTGTGTGGGATGTTCACCAAGCTTAATTTCAGTCCTAGGCACTCAAAGGGCACTAATCATAGAGTGTGAAAACTGAGTTTCCTTGAGAGCTGCTTGGAAGCCTGATGCTGTGTGAAGTTAGTGAGTCAAATGGAGTTGTTCTCCCACAAGAACCACTCGGCTGATCCTTCTTCAATATGCCCTTCACCAACATGCAGTGTTTCCTTGATTGTATTAGCTCTCACACCAATATTTGCATCTACAGCCTTTGCATTGAGAGCTATCTGAAAACGGCTGTGGCGCTGAAGTTGCCTGTGAATGTGGAGTTGGTGGCATGTGAAACCCGCATGTGGAGCATTCGTTTGTGTGGGATGCACACCAAGCTTCATTTCAGTCCTAGGTACTCCAAGGGCACTTAGCATAGAGTGTGAAAACTGAGTTTCCTTGAGAGCTGCTTGGAAGCCTGATGCTGAGTGAAGTTAGTGAGCCAAATGGAGTTGTTCTCCCACAAGAACCACTCGGCTGATCTTTCTTCAATATGCCCTTCACCAACATGCAGTGTTTCCTTGATTGAATTAGCTCTCACAACAATATTTGCGTCTAGAGCCTTTGCATTGAGGGCTATCTGAAAACGGCTGTGGCGCTGAAGTTGCCAGTGAATGGGGAGTTGGTGGCATGTGAAACCCGCATGTGGAGCATTCGTTTGTGTGGGATGTTCACCAAGCTTCATTTCATTCCTAGGCACTCAAAGGGCACTAAGCATAGAGTGTGAAAACTGAGTTTCCTTGAGAGCTGCTTGGAAGCCTGATGGTGTGTGAAGTTAGTGAGCCAAATGGAGTTGTTCTCCCACAAGAACCACTCGGCTGATCTTTCTTCAATATGCCCTTCACCAACATGCAGTGTTTCCTTGATTGAATTAGCTCTCACACCAATATTTGCGTCTAGAGCCTTTGCATTGAGGGCTATCTGAAAACGGCTGTGGCGCTGAAGTTGCCTGTGAATGTGGAGTTGGTGGCATGTGAAACCCGCATGTTGAGCATTCTTTTGTGTGGGATGCTCTACCAGGTTCATTCCTAGATAATGCACTCAAAGGACACTAAGCATAGAGTGTGAAAACTGAGTTTCCTTGAGAGCTGCTTGGAAGCCTGATGGTGTGTGAAGTTAGTGAGCTAAATGGAGTTGTTCTCCCACAAGAACCACTCGGCTGATCTTTCTTCAATATGCCCTTCACCAACATGCAGTGTTTCCTTGATTGAATTAGATCTCACACCAATATATGCGTCTAGAGCCTTTGCATTGAGGGCTATCTGAAAACGGCTGTGGTGCTGAAGTTGTCTGTGAATGTGGAGTTGGTGGCATGTGAAACCCGCATATGGAGCTTTCGCTTGTGTGGGATGCTCACCAAGCTTCATTTCAGGCCTAGGCACTCAAAGGGCACTAAGGATAGAGTGTGAAAACTGAGTTTCCTTGAGAGCTGCTTCGAAGCCTGATGGTGTGTGAAGTTAGTGAGCCAAATGGAGTTGTTCTCCCACAAGAACCACTCGGCTAATCTTTCTTCAATATGCCCTTCACCAACATGCAGTGTTTCCTTGATTGAATTAGCTCTCACAGCAATATTTGCGTCTAGAGGCTTTGCATTGAGGGCTATCTGAAAATGGCTGTGGCGCTGAAGTTGCATGTGAATGTGGAGTTGGTGGCATGTGAAACCCGCATGTGGAGCTTTCGTTTCTGTGGGATGCACACCAAGCTTCATTTCAGTCCTAGGCACTCCAAGGGCACTTAGCATAGAGTGTGAAAACTGAGGTTACTTGAGAGCTGCTTGGAAGCCTGATGCTGAGTGAAGTTAGTGAGCCAAATGGAGTTGTTCTCCCACAAGAACCACTCGGCTGATCCTTCTTCAATATGCCCTTCACCAACATGCAGTGTTTCCTTGATTGAATTAGCTCTCACAACAATATTTGCGTCTAGAGCCTTTGCATTGAGGGCTATCTGAAAACGGCTGTGGCGCTGAAGTTGCCAGTGAATGTGGAGTTGGTGGCATGTGAAACCCGCATGTGGAGCATTCGTTTGTGTGGGATGCTCTACCAGGTTCATTCCTAGATAATGCACTCAAAGGGCACTAAGCATAGAGTGTGAAAACTGAGTTTCCTTGAGAGCTTCTTGGAAGCCTGATGCTGTGTGAAGTTAGTGAGCCAAATGGAGTTGTTCTCCCACAAGAACCACTCGGCTGATCCTTCTTCAATATGCCCTTCACCAACATGCAGTGTTTCCTTGGCTGATTTAGCTCTCACAGCAATATTTGCGTCTAGAGCCTTTGCATTGAGGGCTATCTGAAAACGGCTGTGGCGCTGCGGTTGACCGAGAATGTGGAGTTGGTGGCATGTGAAACCCGCATGTGGAGCATTCGTTTGTGTGGGATGCTCTACCAGATTCATTCCTAGATAATGCACTCAAAGGGCACTAAGCATAGAGTGTGAGAACTGAGTTTCCTTGAGAGCTGCTTGGAAGCCTGATGGTGTGTGAAGTTAGTGAGCCAAATGGAGTTGTTCTCCCACATGAACCACTCGGCTGATCCTTCTTCAATATGCCCTTCACCAACATGCAGTGTTTCCTTGATTGAATTAGCTCTCACACCAATATTTGCGTCTAGAGCCTTTGCATTGAGGGCTATCTGAAAACGGCTGTGGCGCTGAAGTTGCCTGTGAATGTGGAGTTGGTGGCATGTGAAACCCGCATGTGGAGCATTCGTTTGTGTGGGATGCTCTACCAGGTTCATTCCTACATAATGCACTCCAAGGGCACTTAGCATAGAGTGTGAAAACTGAGTTTCCTTGAGAGCTGCTTGGAAGCCTGATGGTGTGTGAAGTTAGTGAGCCAAATGCAGTTGTTCTCCCACAAAAACCACTCGGCTGATCCTTCTTCAATATGCCCTTCACCAACATGCAGTGTTTCCTTGATTGTATTAGCTCTCACACCAATATTTGCATCTACAGCCTTTGCATTGTGAGCTATCTGAAAATGGCTGTGGCGCTGAAGTTGCCTGTGAATGTGGAGTTGGTGGCATGTGAAACCCGCATGTGGAGCATTCGTTTGTGTGGGATGCACACCAAGCTTCATTTCATTCCTAGGCACTTAAAGGGCACTAAGCCTAGAGTGTGAAAACTGAGTTTCCTTGAGAGCTGCTTGGAAGCCTGATGGTGTGTGAAGTTAGTGAACCAAATGGAGTTGTTCTCCCAGAAGAACCACTCGGCTGATCTTCTTCAATATGCCCTTCACCAACATGCAGTGTTTCCTTGATTGAATTAGCTCTCACACCAATATTTGCGTCTAGAGCCTTTGCATTGAGGGCTATCTGAAAACGGCTGTGGCGCTGCAGTTGCCTGTGAATGTGGAGTTGGTGGCATGTGAAACCCGCATGTGGAGCATTCGTTTGTGTGGGATGCTCTACCAGGTTCATTCCTAGATAATGCACTCAAAGGGCACTAAGCATAGAGTGTGAAAACTGAGTTTCCTTGAGAGCTGCTTGGAAGCCTGATGGTGTGTGAAGTTAGTGAGCCAAATGGAGTTGTTCTCCCACAAGAACCACTCGGCTGATCCTTCTTCAATATGCCCTTCACCAACATGCAGTGTTTCCTTGATTCAATTAGCTCTCACACCAATATTTGCGTCTAGAGCCTTTGCTTTGAGGGCTATCTGAAAACGGCTGTGGCGCTGAAGTTGCCTGTGAATGTGGAGTTGGTGGCATGTGAAACCCGCATGTGGAGCTTTCGTTTATGTGGGATGCTCACCAAGCTTCATTTCTAGGTACTGCACTCAAAGGGCACTAAGGATAGAGTGTGAAAACTGAGTACCTTGAGAGCTGCTTGGAAGCCTGATGGTGTGTGAAGTTAGTGAGCCAAATGGAGTTGTTCTCCCACAAGAACCACTCCGCTGATCCTTCTTCAATATGCCCTTCACCAACATGCAATGTTTCCTTGATTGAATTAGCTCTCACACCAATATTTGCGTCTAGAGCCTTTGCATTGAGGGCTATCTGAAAACGGCTGTGTCGCTGAAGTTGGCTGTGAATGTGGAGTTGGTGGCATGTGAAACCCGCATGTGGAGCATTCGTTTGTGTGGGATGCTCACAAAGCTTCATTTCTAGATAATGCACTCAAAGGGCACTAAGCATAGAGTGTGAAAACTGAGTTTCCTTGAGAGCTGCTTGGAAGCCTGATGGTGTGTGAAGTTAGAGAGCCAAATGGAGTTGTCCTCCCACAAGAACCACTCGGCTGATCCTTCTTCAATATGCCCTTCACCAACATGCAGTGTTTCCTTGATTGAATTAGCTCTCACAACAATATTTGTGTCTACAGCCTTTGCATTGAGAGCTATCTGAAAACGGCTGTGGCGCTGAAGTTTCCTGTGAATGTGGAGTTGGTGGCATGTGAAATCCGCATGTGGAGCATTCGTTTGTGTGGGATGCACACCAAGCTTCATTTCAATCCTAGGCACTCAAAGGGCACTAAGCATAGTGTGTGAAAACTGAGGCTCCTTGAGAGCTGCTTGTAAGCCTGATGGTGTGTGAAGTTAGTGAGCCAAATGGAGTTGTTCTCCCACAAGAACCACTCGGCTGATCCTTCTTCAATATGCCCTTCACCAACATGCAGTGTTTCCTTGATTGAATTAGCTCTCACACCAATGTTTGCGTTTAGAGCCTTTGAATTGAGGGATATCTGAAAACGGCTGTGGCGCTGAAGTTGCCTGTGAATGTGGAGTTGGTGGCATGTGAAACCCGGATGTAAAGCATTCATTTGTGTGGGATGCTCTACCAGGTTCATTCATAGATAATGCTCTTAAAGGGCACTAAGCATAGAGTGTGAAAACTGAGTTTCCTTGAGAGCTGCTTGGAAGCCTGATGCTGTGTGAAGTTAGAGAGCCAAATGGAGTTGTTCTCCCACAAGAACCACTCGGCTGATCCTTCTTCAATATGCCCTTCACCAACATGCAGTGTTTCCTTGATTGAATTAGCTGTCACATCAATATTTGCGTCTAGAGCCTTAGCATTGAGGGCTATCTGAAAACGGCTGTGGCGTTGAAGTTGCCTGTAAATATGGAGTTGGTGGCATGTGAAACCCGCATGTGGAGCTTTCGTTTGTGTGGGATGCTCACCAAGCTTCATTTCTAGATAATGCACTCAAAGAACACTAAGCATAGAGTGTGAAAACTGAGTTTCCTTGAGAGCTGCTTGGAAGCCTGATGCTGTGTGAAGTTAGTGAGCCAAATGGAGTTGTTCTCCCAAAAGAACCACTCGGCTGATCCTTCTTCAATATGCCCTTCACCAACATGCAGTGTTTCCTTGATTGAATTAGCTGTCACACCAATATTTGCGTCTAGAGCCTTTGCATTGAGGGCTATCTGAAAACGGCTGTGGCGCTGAAGTTGCCTGTGAATGTGGAGTTGGTGGCATGTGAAACCCGGATGTAAAGCATTCATTTGTGTGGGATGCTCTACCAGGTTCATTCAAGATAATGCTCTTAAAGGGCACTAAGCATAGAGTGTGAAAACTGAGTTTCCTTGAGAGCTGCTTGGAAGCCTGATGGTGTGTGAAGTTAGTGAGCTAAATGGAGTTGTTCTCCCACAAGAACCACTCGCCTGATCTTTCTTCTATATGCCCTTCACCAACATGCAGTGTTTCCTTGATTGAATTAGCTCTCACACCAATATTTGCGTCTAGAGCCTTTGCATTGAGGGCTATGTGAAAACGGCTGTGGCGCTGAAGTTGCCAGTGAATGTGGAGTTGGTGGCATGTGAAACCCGCATGTGGAGCTTTCGTTTGTGTGGGATGCTCACCAAGCTTCATTTCTACCTAATGCACTCAAAGGGCACTAAGCATAGAGTGTGAAAACTGAGTTTCCTTGAGAGCTGCTTGGAAGCCTGATGCTGTGTGAAGTTAGAGAGCCAAATGGAGTTGTCCTCCCACAAGAACCACTCGGCTGATCCTTCTTCAATATGCCCTTCACCAACATGCAGTGTTTAGTTGATTGAATTAGCTCTCACACCAATATTTGCATCTACAGCCTTTGCATTGAGAGCTATCTGAAAACGGCTGTGGCGCTGAAGTTGCCTGTGAATGTGGAGTTGGTGGCATGTGAAATCCGCATGTGGAGCATTCGTTTGTGTGGGATGCTCACCAAGCTTCATTTCAGTCTTGGCACTCAAAGGGCACTAAGAATAGTGTGTGAAAACTGAGGTTCCTTGAGAGCTGCTTGGAAGCCTGATGGTGTGTGAAGTTAGAGAGCCAAATGGAGTTGTCCTCCCACAAGAACCACTCGGCTGATCCTTCTTCAATATGCCCTTCACCAACATGCAGTGTTTCCTTGATTGAATTAGCTGTCACACCAATATTTGTGTCCAGAGCCTTTGCATTGAGAGCTATCTGAAAACGGCTGTGGCGCTGAAGTTTCCTGTGAATGTGGAGTTGGTGGCATGTGAAATCCGCATGTGGAGCATTCGTTTGTGTGGGATGCACACCAAGCTTCATTTCAGTCCTAGGCACTCAAAGGGCACTAAGCATAGTGTGTGAAAACTGAGGCTCCTTGAGAGCTGCTTGTAAGCCTGATGGTGTGTGAAGTTAGTGAGCCAAATGGAGTTGTTCTCCCACAAGAACCACTCGGCTGATCCTTCTTCAATATGCCCTTCACCAACATGCAGTATTTCCTTGATTGTATTAGCTCTCACACCAATATTTGCATCTACAGCCTTTGCATTGAGAGCTATCTGAAAACGGCTGTGACGCTGAAGTTGCCTGTGAATGTGGAGTTGGTGGCATGTGAAACCCGCATGTGGAGAATTCGTTTGTGTGGGATGCTCACTAAGCTTCATTTCATTCCTAGGCACTCATAGGGCACTTAGCATAGAGTGTGAAAACTGAGTTTCCTTGAGAGCTGCTTGGAACCCTGATGCTGTGTGAAGTTAGAGAGCCAAATGGAGTTGTTCTCCCACAAGAACCACTCGGCTGATCCTTCTTCAATATGCCCTTCACCAACATGCAGTGTTTCCTTGATTGAATTAGCTCTCACACCAATATTTGCGTCTAGAGCCTTTGCATTGAGGGCTATCTGAAAACGGCTGTGGCGCTGAAGTTGCCTG